>NC_137675.1:23271369-23361369 GCF_963989245.1 Nansenia antarctica | reverse complement strand
AATGAACTCTTATTGAGTCAACATTTAAAGGAAGTGTGATTTGAAATTAGTGTATTGAACATATTGGTAGGAGTAACATAACCAAGAATGCAAGTGTAACAAAACAATACTAACAATAATGTTTCAATACATGTAAAAAGCAAAGTAACAATAATGAACAATGTACAGTAACAATACATGTAATAAAAAGTCAGAATAATGACCAATAATGAACATTAACCCTAAAAGAGGGGTACATTTCAGTTGTTTACTAGAGCACCCCCCATTGGGCCAATCAGTGTCATTCTGTAAATGCCGGATCTCTATGGCAACACGCATCATTTACTCACGGTTCATCAAAATTGTCCTAGTGGTGTCTGAAGTATCGCGTGTGACAAAGGAAAACACAAACATAGGCAAATTAAATTATTAAATGATTAAATTAAATGTCCTATGTCACACGCGATAACTCAGGCACCACTGGGACAATGAGGTCCTCTGTGGTTCAGTTGGTCGAGCATTACGCTGACAACGCTTAGGTTGTGGGGTCAATTCCTGTTGGGACCATATATACTGAAAAATGTATGCACTCTGCAATGTAAGTCGCTTTGGATAAAAGTGCCAGCTAAATGTCATTCATTATTATTATTATTATTATTATATTAAATGAATTGCTTAAATCATGGAATTAATTGAAATGATATGGAGCTGTCCACAACACAGTGACAGTTTACATTTGCACATCTGCATTGCACAAGTATTCAGACCCCCACATCTGTCTATAATCATGCTTTCAGTTAGTTTTCCTTGGCAACATTCTCCCAACACATTCTCAAGAAACATGCAAGAATAACACACATGTACTGAAACTGGCCAAGAAGAGTCAACTAGATATATTGGGGTAAGTCCACTTTGTGGAAAGTACAATATTGTTGTACAACAGGGGAGTCTAGTGGAGGTAGAAATCGGAGGACGGGCTCATTGTAATCCATGGAATGGAATGAGGAATGGTATCAAACACATGTGCTTTCAGTTCAAGGAATTACAATGGGCCTGTCCTCCGATTTCTACCTCCACCAGCCTCAACTGGCCTACAAACAGTCGCTTTGCCTTTGGCTGTGTAAAACGTAGAAACATAAACATAGAAACAGGTAAGCCACAAGCCACAAATGTTCATTAACGATAGAGTAAAGAATGCTGCTGGATCATTTCCATGTGAACAAATGCCTTACTGCCTCTATACAGTGTCTCTGGATTTGAACTTGTTCGTGAAAATGACTGTAGTAAAATGTAATGTATTCCAGAATGTAGTGTATATGTTACGGTACATGTGGGAATACGGTACATGTGGGAAAACTAGGGTTAGGGTTAGGTGCTAGGGTGCTAGGGTTAGGGTTAGCGTTAGGGTTAGGGGTAGGGGTAGGGTTAAGGTTAGGGTTAGGATTAGGGTTCGGGTTAGACATGCCAGCATGTACCAAGTCGACGTAGCACCTAACCCTAACCCTAGTTTTACCACATGTACCGTATTCCCACATGTACCGTAACATATACATAATGTAGAGTATCCAGAATGTAATGTATTCCAGAATGTAGAGTATCCAGAATGTGGAATATCCAGATTGTAGAGTAGTTTCAAGTTTAAGAGAGTCAAATTCTTAGACTTCAGTTCCTTGACATCAACAAGCAACAAGACAAATACAGTGGCGGTAGTAATAGAGACAAGCGACACAATTTGGATAAGTGACCATAGTTTATTCCAGAATAGTGTGTTCCAGAATATGCCATGTTGCACGCTTGTAGAGAAGTAACACATAGAACGGCCATGATGTGGAGTAGAGCATTGTACCCGCCATCGTGCCGCCAAATGTTCTGCATGGCACCGACAAGGGTTCTCCTATACAGGAACAGACGAAGAACCTTTTTCAAACAACCGGGACAACAATACTACAGAAACAGAAACTGGAGTAAATAATTATACTAAGATAATTCTGCGAATGATGTTAAACAGTGAGTCTTTTGTTGTTTGTTGTTGTTGACAGATTATGGGATAATACTCCTGCTAATACCTTTAAGGCTACTCAGGCGTTAGCAAGGTTGAGGGAGGGCAAGGGGGGAGATCAGGGGGGGGAGGGCAGGGGGGGATAGGGAGTCAACCCAAGCCAGAGCCCTTTACCCTAGCTTGGCATTTGCCTGTTGTATGGATAGGAGCGAAATTTACATTGGCAGTGCTAAATAGGACGGAGAGCTTGTTATAACAATAGGACTGAATAAGTTATGGGAGGCAGGGTCATCATAGTGTGATAATGTGAGTGTGTGTGTGAGTGTGCGTGTGTATGTGTGTGTGTTTTATGTTATGCACCTGACCACATAAAAGCTAGCCTACTTGGATCTGTCCCCTTTCTCCAATTTGCACTTTACCCCCCCCCCCCCCTCCCAGAAATGGGATTCAAAGATAATTAACAACAATGAGAAAGTTGTTAGCCAGAATTTAACCCCTTGCAAAACGCCTTCCGTGGAGGTAGGGAGTTCTGAGAATTGGATTTGCAATTTCTTTAGAGATTACTAAAACATAATCTTATCAAAGCTGGTGAGATAGAGAGAGAGAGAGAGAGAGAGAGAGAGAGAGAGAGAGAGAGAGAGAGAGAGAGAGAGAGAGAGAGAGAGAGAGAGAGAGAGAGAGAGGTTGATTCGGGTGAGAAAATTGCGTGACGCGAGGCATCTGAGAGAGGATAGGCTGTCTTTCCCGTGACTGGGTGGCGCACGGGCTCATAGGGGAGGCGGCTTTATCCCGTTTCTCCCTCAGGCCGCCGGTTCATGCGAGGTGAGGATACGTCCCTGGCTGAACCTGCGGGTTGAAGAAACAAATATGAGTTGCGGCACTGTTCGCTGAACAGAAACCAGAAAGACGACCAAGTGAGAGGCGCGCGCCCTATGATTTGATCAGTTGCGCTTTGTCTTTCCAAGCAACGAATTAGAAGAGGTTCACCGCATGGAAAGCAACTTTATTTGGGATATTTCACTGACAGGTAAGAAATGCATTCTTCATTCTATTTTTATGGAGTTTTATAAGTGTCTTCATTTCTTTATGTTAATTGTGTCTTTTAAAGACATTTTTAATTTGAGTGATGCTGTATTTTGCTTATGCTCTTTAGAAGTAAAATACGAGTCATCAATAGAATGTAGCCCAAATCGTATTTTTAGTAAGTAGACTAGTCATCATTTTTAATTGATAAAGTTTCGTTTGCTAGTTAAACATGCTGAAGTTCCGAACTGCCGGTAGATCTAGGTTACGGTAGCCTATCCAAGAGACACCGGTTATGAAATCATGGGAGTACGAAATGTCTCCGCGATGTAATGTTGCATAATGTGAGGAAATGACACGCTTTGCTGGTCCGTGCGCATAGTCGTGAAGACTGCTGGGAATTTGTAATTCATATCTGATAATGTTCCTGCAATGTATAAACTTTGTAGGTTATAGGTCAATGTTCTTGTATGCTACTGTAACATCCATAACAAATTACACTGTCAATCAAATTAATAAATGTAGTATACTTTCGAATTTGAAAATAGAACGTTCGGTCAGATTATTAAAAAAAAAACATTAATATTTTATCCAAACTTTCTGTCTCTCAACCTGAATGTCCTGTCAGATTCAGCCTATATCGTGCCGCTGTGACGCCCATGGGCCGCCTACACGGTAGTTGATGTTTTTTTTGTTAAGTAGGTAACAGGAATGTTACAGAATTGCGTAACATTGTGGTGTGACCTTATGTAAGGTTTACACAAATCCCACTAACCCCTCTCTCCTCAATTTTGTCTTTGACCTCTAGGTGGTGCCATTACAACACGGATCAGTTCCACTCTGACCTCCACCAAGGACCTCCACCTTTCAAAGTGACTCCCAAAGTGACTCCCAAGTGTGACTCCCAAAGCCCAAACACTCAAAGCACCATTCAGCTCATGAGCTTGCGAGTTGCAGTGTCAAAGCCGGAGAGTTTGAATATGAAGGAGCACAGTGTTATCAGCGTCCTCCAGGACCTTTCCGGTCCCCCTACACTGCGGATGGAAGGGCTGGACCAGAGTCCTCCGATTGAGGTCATGTCCTTCACCGACGAGGCCGTGTCCATCCTGACCTCCAGCAGTCAGCTGGCCCGCTCCCTCCTGGGCCGCACCTCCGCCCTGAAGCGCAAGGAGAGCCTGGCGAGCGTCATCGACAGCGGCGACCTGTCGGACGACATCAGCGCCCTCCGCCGCAAGCGCGAGTTCATCCCCGACGAGAAGAAGGACGACGGCTACTGGGACAAGCGCAAGAAGAACAACGAGGCGGCGAAACGCTCGCGGGAGAAGCGTCGCGCCAACGACGTGGTGCTGGAGACCCGCGTCCTGGGGCTGCTGGAGGAGAACGCCCGCCTCCGGGCCGAGCTCCTGGCTCTCAAGTTCCGATTCGGCCTGGTCAAGGACCACTCGGACATGGCCGTCCTGCCCCTCTCCGTACCCCCTTGCTCCCAGCCCCCACCCCCTGCTCCTCGCTACTACCTCCCCCAGAGTGATGGCCCTTACCCCCATGCCACCCCCACCAGCTCCCAACATCACCTCCACCCTCACCCCCACCCTTCTCAGCACGGGGCCCTGTATGGGGCGCGGGGGGCTGGGGTCTTAGTGGGGAGAGACCTGGGCAGTGTGTCTGAGGACTCCGGCTTCTCCACGCCGGGAGGCTCCAGTATAGGCAGCCCCGTCTTCTTTGACGACGGACTGAGCGAGCACAGCAGACCCTCCCCCAGAGGAGTGGATGAGCAGGGGTATGGGTTTCACTCCTGCCCCCTAGAGGCCGAGGGACAGTACCACACCAAACAAGAGTCAGGCAAAAGTCTCCCTCACAAACTCCGCTTCAAAACCGGCTGTAGCAGTAGCGAAGGCGGAGAGGCGGCGGCGGCGGCGGCGGCGGGTGTGGCAGCGGCGGCGGTGGTCGCGGCGGCGTGCCCCGAGAGTAGGCGTGTGTGCCCAGTGGTAGCCACAGTGGGACCACACATCCAACAGAGGAGCCAGGCTGGATGGGACAGGGGCGAGGGCCAGGCGGCGTGGCCCAGGGAGGAGGCCCGTGGCAGGCATGAGCAGCAGCAGCAGCACCACAATACAGGATACAGCCATCCATCTCCACAGAGCCCCACAGACTCTCTGTACGTCACAGAGAACAGCGCTCTCAGGACCCAGCTCAGCTCCCTCTCACAGGAGGTGGCTCAGCTGAAGAAGCTCTTCTCTCACCAGCTGCTCTCCAAGCTGACCTGAGATCAGTGGAACAACGCTGCCTCACTCACCACAGAGGCTGAGGAACAGGATGGAGAGGAGAACAGACTCGTCGCTCGTACTTTTTCACTGTGCGTCATCTGGACATTTGGACTCCCACAGCACGGCACAGTACTGCCCAACGCTTTCACAGCGGTGTCTGGAGTGAACGGCTCAAAGTGTTGGGAAAGTGAATGGACCATATCACTCCAGTCCTCTTACAACCTGCACTCTACTTCACTGAAACAGTACAAACACCATTGTTTGTAAAGTGATTTCACCTTCCTCACTTCCTCACTACCACTTCACCAGCACAGAACATATCTATACATTCCAATAGAAATGCGAATACCTGTAGCAGCCATAGCCTAGGATGTTGTTTAACTGAGGCAAATTGTATAGATATCTTATATGGTACCTTTGACGCTGTGATCTGTCATGTTTCCATTGTTTAGATAAAGCTGTACACTCTCTTAAGAGAGTTCAACTGAACAGGTCAGTTTGAAAACACTGGATAACAATGGTAGATGTGAGCACACCATAGCAATGTGCTCGGTTGTCATAGACTCTTTGTATTATGCCTAAATGTTTTATTCTGCAACTGTATGGCATCCCATAACCTTGTTATTGTACAGTCTTAAAATATGTTGCTAAAGAATGCAGTTAATGTAACCATGTACTGTATATTAATGAATTTGAACTGTAAAGTGGTATACTGGACATGATGGAATTAAATATTGTTTTTCATACTCAGTGTTTTTTTTTTTCATCTGTGAGTGAGAATACATTGTCATTTTGTTGAAATAGCCACACAAACGTGAGCTCTACACGCCCAGCCATTTAAGTGCCCTCTACATCTATCCTCTACATCAGTGGTCTTCAACCAGGGGTCCGCGACCCCTAGGGGGTCCGCAGAGGTACTGCAGGGGGTCCGCCAATTTTTGTCATAATAATTGACAATTATTCACCAAATTGACAATTGTTCACCAAAATAATTTGTGAGAATTAAAAATATATAACAAAAATGATATTGAGTAAAGTACAAGCATTAATAGGCAATAATACACTACTTTTGACAAAAACTATTTACAAAATAAATGATTCCCATGATGCAGAGACTAACATAACGTTAGCTAAAAAAACAACAACACCTGTCTAGCAAGCTAGGTGTTGGTTAAAATGGTGCAGTTCGGTCTTTGTTGTGAAATTAACGTTAATCAATAACGGGTAATTATATATTTTTATCAATCATAAACACATATAGGCTAATAACCCAGCATATAAATAATAAGGTGGAATAAAAGGTGAATTAAGTAAATATAAAAGTTATTATAGGCCTTAAAATGTGACACATTAAAAATATATATATACATATGTTCTGTTTGTCTCGCGTCCAAGGGGTCCTTGGGCTGAAATAGGTTGAAGACCCCTGCTCTACATCCATGAGATGGAGGTGGAGCATGTTCCTAGCTTCAAGTTCCTGGGTGTCCACATCTCCGAGGACCTCTCTTGGATCCTCAACTCCTCTTTCCTGGTCAAAAGGTGCAGTAGCAAACTCCCTACCACGGAGTCCCTCCAGGCAGACCGATGTCCGTGGAGGGCAGCAAGCATCTTCAAGGATACCTCGCACCCCAGCCTCAGTCTGTTTGATCCCCTACCATCTAAGAGACTCAAGAAGTACAGGATCCTCAGGTCCCGTGCCAGCAGACTCCAGAACATCTTTCACAGAGCTGTCACTCTGATAAGCAATCCCCCCCCACCCCACACACACACTCTGATGAACAAGCGGAGGAAATCTTTGTCTATTATAATTATTATGATGATCATTAGGTTGTTTTGGTGCCAACTTCGTGCCAATTAGCCATTAACTGGTCATTATGGATGTGCACATTCTTAAAAGCATATTAAAGGCATATCTACACACAAAATGCATCATATTCTGATTGCTTCAATGAATAGTCATTATCCATAGACACAACCTGACTACTGGTAAGGATGCAGGTGGACTATTATGTGGAATCAGGCTACTCAAATATATTGACCCTAATGTTGTAGAGCGAAGGCCAATGGATTAATCAGTGCATTTGCACTAAAGAGGTGAAAGGAGGCTCTTGGGGTAGAGTGGTAAGAGGCCAAATGGCGAGGACCGAAAGGACATGACCAGTGGCGGACTCAGGCTGTTTGAAGGGCAGGGGCGAAAAGAAAAAAAGGGCACCTAGTGCACAACATGGGACCCCATCAGTGCACATGGTCAAGTTTAGACCATTGGAAGGGCAGCCAATATGGCACATGGTCAAGTTTAGGCACCTCTAAGTTATGGCACCTCTAATTTTGCCACTCAAAAGGGCACTTTAGTGTGACTTTTTTTAACGGTGGGGGCACATGGTCAAGTTTAGACCATTGGAGGGGCACCAATAGGACACATCCTTTCATTTTCGACACTCAAAAGGGCATTTTTGCCACTCAAAAGGGCACTTAAGCGAGACGTTTTTCAACCGTGGGGGCACCAGGAGGGGCGGTCGCCCCCCCTGCCCCCCTTGAGTCCGCCAGTGGACATGACATATCACTGACCCCACTCTCACATTAAATAAGCTATATTTTCCCTCACTCTCACTTTTCTCTCTCTGATCCCTACTCTATCCCGACGGCGAATAAACATGCTGTCGATAGAGCACTGTCGTATAGCAAGCCAACTACTATGCCTGGCTGACAGTGCAGTCATCATGTATATGGACCCTAAATCAACCGTTTGAGGTTAGTTAGTTAGTAGACAAAATCATTGCATTTTAACGAAACATGGACGCTCTTTATAACAGCTTGAAAGTGAGCTAACCAGCTATATTAATACATTTTGCTAACTGCTGCAGTTGTAGGTGAATTTCCATTGAATGCTAGAAAACATGTGAGGAAGTAATTAAGTGTAATCAAGCAGGGAATTCTTGCATCATCATCAGGGCTGCCAAGTCTCACCAAAAGTTTGGAGTGAGATTTTTTGGCGTGGAGCGACCCAAAACTGTGAGCGTTTTGGCAGCGGCGGCCCCTCTCTCCCACCCAATTATTTGTGCTAGTTTCCTGCAATTTTACATGTTGTTCATAATAAACCAGCACAAGAAATGAAAATATTTAACATTTTATAAAACAAGAAAAAAATTCAGACAATATATCATATTTATGAAATCTTAATAAACAAATACAGTAGCCTACAGACTCTAAAAGAAAATTGGGCCCCATCAACAGGACTCAGCCCCTTGGTCAGCAGCAGAAAGACCCTTGGTCATCATCTTATATACAGTGCATTGCTCATAGATGGCTATCATGTTATACAGTACATACCAGGGTTTTTCCTGGGTCAGAATGAGGGCTTGGTGGTTGATCTTGTGCGCGCGCAGCGATGTTGTAATGTATGCACATATTTTGCTACCACGGTTGCCAGACGGAATTGACAATGTCCAGCCCAACCGGTCTAGAAGCTGCCGAATCCACCCGTCCAGTGTGACCAAAAGTAGCCCAATCTGGCAACACTGCTTGCTATGTTCTTGCAGCTCGCGTGAACACAGGTTCTTCTATCAGCGCTCGCCTGCCGCTTCGATTGCAGACTCAAGTTAACGCGCGTGCAGAAAGATGCCACGACGAAACTCATGTCTGGTAGCTTTCTTTCAAGGAATTTCAAAAATAAAAGTCCCGTAAAACAATTGTTATTTCTCGCCGTGAGAAATAGAGGTGCGGCGTGAGAGCGTGAGAACTGGTTGAAATGTGTGAGTCTCACGGTGTAGGTACCATATTTTCCCACCCTGCCATATTTTTTTCGGTTCCGGTCATAGGTTCTGCCCTTTCCGGCCATAGGTAGCGCTATGATTCGCTATGATTCGCGATGCCAACGATGACAACGAAGACCCGTTAGTAGATCTGAAACTGTGTGTTGTGTGTGTGTGTGTGTGTGTGTGTGTGTGTGTGTGTGTGTGTGTGTGTGTGTGTGTAGAAAGGAATTTACCATCAATATGAAGACGCCACAATCAATCCCTGCGTTTTGGCGAGGGAAACCCTGAAAGAATTGGACAAGGTGTTAATAGCAATATAACAGTTATGTGGTCAAAAGGATAATAAAGACATGTGCAAGTGCATGAGATGCAGGACAAAAGTACCTTGATGTCTCTGCCGTACATGGTTGCCCACTGGCCTGGGGCGATGCAATGAGCTAGATCACTGTCAAAATCCAGCATAAGAGTATTTGTGTCAGACAAATTGACTCTTAACTATATGAAAAATGCTACAATACAAGAACACCTAACAATGTCACCTATGACACATAGAGAGGGTGAGGGTGGGCCCCCACACCTCCACAGCCCTCAGCCTCAGCACTGGGTCCCCCCAGGGCTGCGTGCTAAGCCCCATCCTCTACAACCTCTACACCTACGACTTCACCCCCGTCCACCCCAGCAACTACATCGTAAAGTTTGCAGACGACACCACCGTGGTGGGATGTATCTCGGGGGGGGACGAGGCGGCGTACAGGGATGAGGTAGAGCAACTGAGCAAGCTGTGCAAGGTTAACAACCTGCTGCTGAACAAGTCAAAGACCCAGGAATTCATCGTAGACTTCAGGAGGAAAAAGTCCGAGATCCAGCCCCTGCTCATCGACGGAGAGAGCGTGGAGAGAGTCTCAACCCTCCGATTCCTGGGACATCACATGCGGGATGACCTGACCTGGAAGGACAACACAAAAGGCACCATCAAGAGGGCACAACAGCGGCTATACACCCTGAGATGCCTCAGGAAGGAACACAACAAGCAGGAGATACTGGTGGCCTTCTACCGCGGCGCAGTGGAGAGCATCCTCACCTACGGCATCTGCAACTGGTTCTCCAGCTGCACAACAGCGGAGAGAAATGCGCTACAGAGAGTAGTGAGAACAGCACAGAAGATCACCGGCGCCCCCCTCCCCTCTCTGGAAGAGCTGTACAACACACGCTGTCTCAGGAAGGCCTCAAAGATCTCCAGGGACCCGACCCACCCTGGGCACGTACACTTTACCAGGCTGCCCTCGAAAAGGAGGTTCAGGACCCTGGCCGCTAAGACAAACAGACTGAAGAACTGCTTCTACCACAGGGCCGTCCAGGCCCTGAACACAGCAAAGACCTAAGTTCTGGGCCCTGGACAGTCTGAACGGATTGTATGGCAGCTGCTGGACTGAAAAAATCAGGTGTAGTGCTGAGGCACAAACATGTACATTTCAAGCCTGCAAACTGTGACACTTTAAATAACGTGAAAAAATACTATTGTGCAATATGACAACCCTAGTCGACTATCTGTACAGTATAGTACAGTGGATTGTGTACATAGCCTTTATTTATGTAAACCAGCTCCTTCCCTTCTTGTGATTTTTTTCTAAAAGTTTTTTTTTTTCCCTTTCCTAACACCAGGGGAGCCACCCCTCCTAAATTTCGTTGTTTGGTACCTGTACTGTAGCAATGACAATAAAGTCCAATAAAGTCCATAAAGTCCATTCATTCAAATGTCTCTTTTCCCCCAAATATAGCACCAGAACATGGTATATATCAGCAATTACTCTTGCAATATGACTTAGTGAAAGAATGACAATGTTTCCTTACATTCAACATACTATAGCATGCTTTAAGAAATATGAATGTTACGATAGCCACTGAACATGGTGTAAACAAAATAACTTGAAAACAGCCTTTGAACGAGGCTTTGAACAAGGCTTCTTGGAACAAGCCGAACATTATACTTCATAGTATCCTGTTACAGACATGTTGTTTGCTAAGAAAATGTGTTATACATTAAATTGTATTAGTTGACAACCCTGGTCAATAAGCTGTCTTACTGTATTATTAGAATACTATGAATTATGTAGATTTCCCTTATAAGCCACAGAACAGGGCTGACTATTGTCGTTATGTTACAAAACCTAAAGATGCCATGGTAACAGCTGTCGCCAAAACCATCGGGGTTTAGCGAGTCCACCAAAAGCAGCTCCTTTGCTTTAGGTTTGATGATCTGTCAACCATTTACAAAGCAGATAACATTACATGCTCTCCTAAAACAGAAGAGAAATGTACAGCACAAGTTGAGTACATTTTTACTTTGACTGTTGAGAGGATTTGGATTACACTCACACAAAGCAAATAGTGATGCGCTTTTCCTGGCTGTCGACTCCAGGCAGGGATGACGATGGCATCCTTGTGCAGGAGGTCCTTCTAGCATTTTAGAAGTTATTTTGCATTTTTTTAGGCTTGGGTGGTATCTATTTTTTAATTCCTTTTTATCGATTTCCAAATACCATGATATACATCAATACCGCCCAAGCCTATGTCAATGTCAAGCACCACAGGTCACAGGTAAAAGGAACTTACAGGAAGTCCAGCCATTGGGTCCACAGTGTTGGACTTCCACGTTGGGACTACGTATAAGTCCACAACGTGGATGTCTTTTCCCTATATTGACAGTTTTTCACAAAAAAGAAATGTTGTAATTAATTAGTGCAATATCAAGGGAAAACTGCACTACTTTTTGAAAAAGACGTTACAGGTGTTAATGAATACCGGCATACATCTGCATAATTTATGTTTTAACAAATAACAAAACCTTACATGTTTTTGTGTGGCCTCTTTGATGAATCTAAAACATGCGTTTCCAATCTGCAACAGAGTAATATAAGTAAGTAACTTGTGCCGATAAGTTACTGTGAGGACAAGCAATGACAAGAATTCCAATGTACCTGTTCTGGTTATATATGGCAATTCAACTTTCTATTCTATTCTATACATACATTGGACTCCATGAGCTGAGGAAGGCCCAAGCTCCAAAAGTCCTCCCGCACCAGGCAGACATTCCCCTCCTTCACAATGATCTCCATTTGAGATCTTTGTGGGTCCAGTACATAATTTAGCTACAAGTAATAGATATAAAACATACTTTAAATCAATAGCAAACATACAAAAGATGATTGCGTATCAAGTAGACATTTATATCTACCAGCATGTCCTGGCTTGGTATCACATACATACAGTTACTGCACATACACACTTGGTGTGTTACCTTGTATTAACAATAATAATACCTCTCAAATTAGGCCTGATGAACGGCTTCATCTGGGCAACGTTCACACCCTGCTTTATCTGACGCCCTTTGGTGCTGGACAGCATCACCACACCCTTGGGTGAGATGGAGGATATGATGTACGGCCCAAACCAATTGGCCTCCAGTCGCCCTCCTTTCCGTCCCTCCTTCCGCTTGTTTGCCCGTAGGACCTCATCCCCAACTTTGAAGTCAAAGGATTTGACCCCCTTTTGTTTCTGGGCCTCGTAGGTCTTTTTCTGCCTTGCCTGGGCAATTTGGATGTTCTGGTAAATCAGAAAAATTGTTATCATTTAATTAATTTTCCCTTGAAACATATTCATATTTTATAGCATATATTGCCATTGTATGCATATTTGTTATTATTAGATATTATTATGCATAAATTGCCATTTTTACATCACCTTTGCATGTAGATCTGTAACTTCGACAGTCTTCGCCTGTACATCCTCCTCTGGCAAATCAACCACAACCACAGCTGAGTCGTCACCCTCCTCAGTCTGTGTTGTGTTGATGACACCTGGGCTGCGAGGGTGCCGTCCGAACAGTGCCATGTACGGGGTGTACCTGGTTGATCGCTGTAAAACAAAACAAAAGTACAATCAATAGCATTTCACCATCTTTCTATATTGTTTAAATAGTTTTTTGTTTCTTTCTATGTTTGTTTGAATTGTTTACATATGCAGTTGTTACACAATAGTAGGCTACCTGCTTAGAGGTGTTGATGCTCATTATGATGCCCCTCAAATGGGCATCCCAGTCGTTCTGTCCCTCCCCACAGTACTTGGCAAGCGCAGTCTTCACGTTGCGGTTTGTGCGCTCGTCCTGTCCATTGGCCTGGGGGTGGTAGGCTGACGTGATGCAGTGTTTGACACCCAGAGCCTCAAAAACACCACGGTTGACCTGCAGATGCATTAGTGTATGCAATTAAATTAGATTAAATTACAATTATCAAATGTCACACATCACATACACTGTGTCTTATATACATAACTGTACCTCATTCACAAATTCCCGTCCTTGGTCGGTAATGATCCTCTCTACCAGTCCAAAGTCAAGAAGAATGTTAACTATCTTCCTGGACACCTCATTGGCTGTTTTGGTGTAGAGGGTTTTTGCCACAGCCCACTTGGTGAAGAGGTCGGTTGCAGTCAGAATGTATCTGCAATGAAAAATGCAGATTGTTCTCCATTAGCTACAGCATTGCAGCAGCTATTCCTCACGGGGTCCACCAAAAACTTGCTTCATAATTTTTATTGACTTTTATTGACTTTTATTGACTAGCTTTAACCAAAAGGGGTTACACATACTTCTGCCCAACATTCAGTAGCTACCTTTTGCCCTTTGCAGTGGTGGGAAGTGGACCAATGAGATCAATCCCCAGGACACGCCATGCCTCTTTCACTTGGATGGGATGGAGTACAGGTGCAACTGTCTTTATTTTCTCATGATGTTGACAGCGGGGGCACTCATCAACCTTTAAAACAGTGACATTTCAGAGGAAATTATCTAGAGTCAGAGAATTATTGATGTGGTTGAGGCGTCATGTTGGTGGTGGTGGTGGTCAGCTGCTGGGCTTAGTGCCTTAGGTGCAGAACCGCTGTGGTTGAGGGGCTGCGGCCTGTATGATGGTCTGGGTGTTCCGGACTTTGTCCGGAATCAGATTGTGGTCAGTATGAGAATTACACAAGAGTTGGAGATCTTTGAGTAAAAAATCATTGCTAATGGGCAGTGTATAAATTACAATGTTCACACACACCATGCACTAATAACATCAAAAACTCACCCATTTTGTGACATCCTCCCGCAAGTTGGATTAGTGGTAGGACGCCGTCACCTTCTCCAGCGTTCGGCGTCTCCCTGGATGACCCCCAGTCCCATGGTTGTCGTGGCACTCCTTCAGATCAAATCAAACTTCATTTGTATAGCCCATTTCTCACAAAAATGTGACACAATGTGCTTCACAGAGAGCAAAGAAGATAAAACAACAATTGTACAGATGAAACAACAATAAAGACAGACATTTAAAAGGCGAGATTGAATAAGTAGGTTTTGAGGTCTCCAACAATGATAATCTTGTCATAATTGGGAAAGATGATGGACAAGAACTCAAGTCAGATAAGAAAGTTACCATCAGGACATCACGAACTCCATCTTTGTTGCACACCACCAAGCGAAGTTTGTCCTTGTACTTGTCCTTGTAGTACAACTCCTCACCTGATGCAGCAGGAAAATACAGCATTCATTTAGAAGTGCAAATATAAAGCCACTGGGGAAAGAAGCCATTTAGTTGCACATTTTGCAGATATTGGGGAGATTTGTTATTTTATTTCAATAAATATATACAACTGCTTAAAAGTGCCTAATTTCATTAAGGTGACATTTAAAAAAAAAAAGTTTTAAAAAGTCATAAAGGAAACCACACGTTTTATAAATTGTTTATTAATTCATCATCAGATGTTCCTTTAATAACCAGTCACTCACTCAATACACATCTGAATAGATATATTACCAGTAGTAATAGTATTGGGCATACTTAAATGAACTTGGGCGCTGTTTCACAAGTCTAGTAGAGCAGACCAGCGTTACACACTCTTTACTATATAGCCACATTAAATACACTCTTTAAGAATTGAGAATTTTTATTTCAAAATATATTTTAAACATCGACCAGAAAATCGACAAAAAAATTTTAGCGTGTCAAGTTCATGGTAGACGTGAATCTATAGAATTTCATCGCGCACAGCACCACCCCGAATGTATTTTATGTGCGCAAGAATTACGCACTGCCGGAAGACACACTAGTATAACCACTGCGGTAGTTCAACATCAAATACCACAAAACTAACGTTTAACCTATGAGTATATATTATTTAAAATACCGAAAAAACACTCAGAAGGTCGAGAAACAACAAAATAAACTAGTGCAGTATTCTCCCTCACATCCCGCTCGTAAGGCAACTGTACTTACCGTGTCCCGTGAAATGTCGACGTATACATGTGTACCTCTCTCCTTCACTTGGTTAAACTTACAGTACCAACAATACGGTAAGATCCCGGTGAACAGGACTAAACACGACAACGACAGAGAGCTAGGATACACAATATATTGCTCAACAACGGTAACGGTCAGAGGGGAAGTGAAGAAACTTGGTTGGTTAACTGACGAATGGCAGGGTACGGCTGACAGCGGGACACCCTGTAATAAACCAGTCAGTAGTAGTGGTGCATTTTTGAGTCAGTAGTAGTCTTCTGAATCAATAATGGTGGTGTATTTTAGAGTAGTGTTCTGAGTCAGTAGTGGTGATGTATTTACACATCTCTGAACCAGGATATTGTTAAATGTATGTTGATCGGAGTAGTGAGAATAGTTAGATGGATGGTTGTGTCTAAGGCAGACAACATGACAAACACAAACAACTCAGAACTACAAACTAATGCACTGAACAGGGATTTATTAAACGTTTTTTTCTTTCTGAATAAACACGAACACGTTATCCAGTATTTAAAACAAGTAAATAAAAGATATTTATGTAGCCGGCACCAAAAATACATCTGTCACAAACGTAAGCATTACAACCACAGCATTACACATCTCTGAACCAGGATATTGTTAAATGTATGTTGATCGGAGTAGTGAGAATAGTTAGATGGATGGTTGTGTCTAAGGCAGACAACATGACAAACACAAACAACTCAGAACTACAAACTAATGCACTGAACAGGGATTTATTAAACGTTTTTTTCTTTCTGAATAAACACGAACACGTTATCCAGTATTTAAAACAAGTAAATAAAAGATATTTATGTAGCCGGCACCAAAAATACATCTGTCACAAACGTAAGCATTACAACCACAGGACAGCAAAGTGCTTTCCCCTTCAAACACTAAAAGAAAGACTACATAATGGTTCCAGAGGTGCTGGATGCATTTGAGTTTCACTCCCATGCGTCGTCGTCATCTGCAGCGCTGGCAGCTGGCTGCTGGCTGGACTGATTATTGGCTGAAGCTCCACCCTGGAGACAAGGAAGAGATTTGAGAGTCATGAACATGTAGTCAGTTAGCCTGGTAAGTGACAGCCAGGGGAGGCAGAAATCAGGACAGGATCATGGTAATTCCAATAAAATCAGCTTGTCATGTTGATTTCTGCCTCCACTGATGACAGCAAGACTGTATTCTGGCAGTTTCAAAAGAGGACCCTGTGAACATGTACAAACCTGACAGGTACTTAGCACCTCTAAGGGATAAAGTTATGCTAGTGCAACTTTTCCTGGTAACACAAACACCGCACAGGTGACTCACTCTTCAGTGGAAAGCCAGTGCTGAGTTAATGCTAAATGGGATGCTTGGAACGGCCTGACAGACGTCACCAAGTGAAGGTTTAGAGTGGTCCCAGGGATCCATTTGGGATCTCCCCCAGTGCAGAGCCTGATAGATGCTCACCATCCTTGAGTCTGTGGAGGCAAGGTTGAACCCAGAGGTCCCATGGGCACCGGAGGCCGCATCCTCCAACCATTTGGGCACTTCCTGTTGAGCCTGCGAATCGAGTTAGTCATGTTAGAAAATGCATCCTAATCTCAAAATCTGTCCGTTGTCTGAATCACTTGCTAATCCACTCTCCCAGTCCCAATTCTCCATCCTTCTCCCTCAAGTATACACCTCCTCAGCCACTTTAGACGATCGGTCCATAATCTATTGCTTTTACACCATACTGGGAAGTGAACAAGTGCACACTAAGGAGAAACGTAGAGAATTGGGATTGTGGTTGCTGGATTCTGAGTGCTTCCCTATGTCCCTATAGTTTTTCCTGTTAATTGAATCTGCTCTCATCGTTTCTTTCTCAAAATGCATCCTCCCCCTTGATATTGTCTTGGAATGTATGGGGAGAGAAGAAGAGAGGACAGACTTTTGGGTTGCTGCAGTGCTAGCTTAGTGACCTACCCCAGAGAGGATTTTGATCAGACCCGGAGCCAGCTGGCTGTCTGTGTTCGGGTCGTAGAAGGTCACAGCTCTCCCAGTGTTGCCGCAGCGACCCGTCCTCCCTATGCGGTGCACATACTCATTTATCTCTTTTGGGAGGTCATAGTTCACCACATGCTGAACGTGTTCGATGTCGAGGCCGCGTGCTGCCACAGAGGTGGCCACCAGGACGGGACACTTGCCCGCGCGGAAGTCTGACAGCGCCTGCTCTCGCTCCCGCTGCTCACGGTCTCTGTTGATGGTGAGAAGACGGTAAATGCCAAGCACTACGACCAGACTGAGACCTCATTGAAGTTGAGATTTGAAACTCTATACCATATTATTTCCACCTTTGTGTAAATGTATGAAATCCTTTACCTAAGCCTAATCGCAGTTAAGATACTCTCATATTGTGACATTGCTCTTATATCAAGTCTGATACTTCTCACATGAATGAGGCTACTAGAATCTAGATCCATTGCATCGAATAAAAATCATTCAAATATGGTCATCATCACAGTTCCTTGAAGTGAAGCCTGGCTCCAGGATGAACTACCCATGAATACTAGTAGTAGAAACCTTCTCCTGACATTCAACACCTACCCATGAATACTAGTAGTAGGCACCTTCTCCTGACAAAGGTACGTGGCGATGAAGTCAGCCTTCCTCTTCGTATCCACAAATACCAAGGTGCGCTCCGTTCCTTACAGAAACAAAACCCATTTCAGACATCACGTTCAAGTTCCCCAAACACAGATGAATTGACACTAGTCCTGGACTAGTCCCATCACACTTTCTATAGAAAATATCCATTGAAGAACCTTTTTAGTTTTTTATTACTTAATCTGTGTCTGGGAAACCTGTCTTAAAGGATCAACTATTCATGAGAATTATGATTGAAATACAGGGGAGGCAGAAATTGAAGGACAGGCTCATGGTAATGCATGGAATAGAACAGGCTGTATGGTGAGGTGTGGACAGTCACCTGTAGTCTTGAGTATCTCCAGGAGCTTGTCCCTCTTGTCATACTGAGACACCTCTACGATCACCTGCTCCACGTCACTGCAGGCTCCGCCCACCGTCCCCACAGTCAGGAACAGGTAATCAGTCTTCAGGAAGTCAGCAGCCATCCTATAGAACCACAAATCCTTTTCTTCATCCTCAATGCAACAATATATGCATTCTCAGACAGATCACTACATTCAATATAAATACTTCCACACAACCATCATCTCTGCTGTTCATAATAAGTTTATCTGCAGTAAACTTCAGTTATTTCCACAAACATGAGAGAGAGAGAGAAAGACCTACATCTGGATGTCAGTTGGATAGGTTGCACTAAACATCAGTGTATTGCGGTCCTCCTTGGGGGGCATGCCTGGAGACCCAACCAGCTTACGCATATCAGGCTCAAAGCCCATGTCCAACATCCTGTCAGCCTCGTCCAGGACCAGGTAACGCAGCTTACTCAGACCCACCTGGGGGAGAGAGAGAGAGGGTTGTATTATTCCAGAAGGAGTAACCAACTCCAATTAAGTGCTCTAGTTGTACAACTATACATAAAGGACAGTCAGTTATAGCAGTTGGTTAAATAATAATAATAACTTTTATTTGTATAGCACTTTTCCTGCAAACGTTGCAGCTCAAAGTGCTCCAATCATTATATAATCATAATTTAATTATTTAGGCAATATTAAAAAGATGGGTTTTCAGTCTTGACTTGAACATATTTGCTGAGTAACTGGCAGTGCATTCCACAATTTGGGTGCATAAAATGAGAATGCAGCCTCACCAAATCTCTTCTTTTGTAGATGTGGTACACAGAGAAAACAAGCATCAGAAGACCTGAGAGCTCTATTGGGCTGATATGCTAGCAAAAGGTCTTTCAGATATTCTGGTGCTGTGCCAGCAGTGAGAGCTTTATAAACAAGCAGAATGATTTTGAAATCTATTCTGAACTTAACAGGAAGCCAGTGTAGTCTCTAAAATAGGAGTTATATGAAAAAAAGCACATGATATGGTAGGATAGATAGAACTAAAGGCATATGGATCACCTGCCACCAACTGCTCTCATACGTTAAACAATACGTGTACAATAGCGTGTACTGCAGGTCAGATGAGGTACAGTAGATGAGGTTACCTTCCCTTTTCCAATGATGTCCAGCAGTCTCCCCGGGGTTCCACAGAGCACGTTGCAGCCCTTCTGCACCTCTGTTATGCTGTGTCGGGTGCTGATGCCCCCATAGACCACTACAGGGCGCACACACGTCCTGCAGAGGAGAGGGACAATGTTGTCACATCATTTTTAGTTCCTTTGGGCAAAACAACATTCACGCTTTGCTGAAAATGTGGCATTCATCCTAGAACTGGGGAATGTTCAGGACACTTTGTAAAACTCTGTAACGTTTTATAACACATTCTAGAAGGGCTGCCCTCCTTACCCGAAAGCGAACTTCCTGGCCTCAAGCCAGATCTGGACGATGAGCTCCCTCGTGGGAGCCACGATGATGGCCTCTGGTTCCTGCACCTCACTGAACCTGCTGGCTGCCACACCGTCCGCCATCAGCTTCTGCAGGATGGGCAGCAGGAACGCAGCCTGGGGAGCGGTTTACAGCAAAACAATCATTAGTCCCTTACAGATTGTTGTTGTCAATTGTATTCATTGATTTGTCTGCGCAAAGAGAGAAAATTAAGGCAATTGTGCAGGGTGCACTTGAATTCAAAACATGTTGATAAAACATGCTAGAGCCAAGAGTTAATGATAGATGACATTAATGATTAATGACATCCAAAATATTGGAACACACAATATAGAACATTTTTGTGTAGATTGTAGAAGGCGACTCACTGTTTTTCCAGAGCCGGTCTGGGC
This sequence comes from Nansenia antarctica, assembly GCF_963989245.1. Taxonomy (NCBI): domain Eukaryota; kingdom Metazoa; phylum Chordata; class Actinopteri; order Argentiniformes; family Microstomatidae; genus Nansenia; species Nansenia antarctica. The sequence goes on along the minus strand of NC_137675.1, from coordinate 23,341,180 downwards.
ACAGGCCATGAGGTCTCTGCCGGCTAAGATCATGGGGATGCCATGCTTCTGCACCAGGGTGGGCTTCACATAGCCAGACTTGGTGACGTTCCTGTTCAGAGAATCACACAGGGCAGCCTCTTCAAACGTCTGGGGGGACAGAGATGGGGGGACAGTGTTACGGTCTCTCAATGTACCTTCAGATCATACAACAATTCACAGACAAACAAGCAAATGTAAACCATTCAAGACAATTTGTGAAAATTGGTTAAAAAAAATGTTGCTCATCAGGTAGTGAAAGTCATCAACTGAGGCAACATGAAGACACCAGGAAGGAACTCACCAGGATGGCTTTGGGGGGGTTGCTGCCACTGACATCCACCAGGATGTTGTCATACTTGTCAAAGTTGATGCCCGTTTCAAAATGAGCGAAGACATCAGAGTCCTCTTCAGAGGGGGTGGGGGGCACATAGGTCACATAGGTTGGAGGTGCTAAGGAGGGAGGGGAGGCAAAGGTCACCCTAGAAGGTCCTAAGATACTCCGAAACTCCTGCTTAGCTAGACCACCCAGGAGAGACGGTTTACAGTAGAAGAGAAAGTTTGCAATATTTAGAGCCCATGGCCATCAGGTATGAACATACTGACCATCAGCATCACCGTCTCCTCCCTCACCATCCCGGGAGCCTGATGTGGGAAACAGGTCTCAATAAGACGGCAAAAAAAAACATGTTTAAGTAAGTAAGCCTTGCACACAAGTAGGGCAGGAGCCCATCTCTCCTGTCAACCAGGGAAGCAGAAATCAGAGGACAGCTCATTTCAGGGTTCTCCCCAAACAATGCAAGAGTGGCTGGGCCACCTTGTCAACAAATCATGTTATGCTTTCGACAAATCAATCATGACCATTCATTGATAAGGTAATATCTCAAAGACAGAACCTTTGGAGAACACTTCTTCGTCTCTTCCACGGTAGCCTGAGGAGAACAAAGACAAGACACACTGTAAGGAGATGGACTTGTGCGGCAAGGCAGTTTCATCCAACACTCTAACCCCATGTCCTCAGACATCAAATTCCTGGTAAAATAAAAGGTTTTAAAAAACACACAAAACGCCCACTGAATTACCTCCTCCACCGAAGCCTCCTCTTCCACCTCCATCTTCACCATCTGAAACCAGGAAATCACGTTTGAGATCACACCCATCAGCAACTCAACTAGTACATTCTTATGAGCATAGTTGGTGTTCATCTTCACAGATTAACCAAGCATCTGCGTGTGCCTGTATCAGGTGTGTGACATGTTTGTTCTTCATCAGTCATGGAGCTAACAGAACATTCTAGAAGGGGAGATCAGTGAGGGCAGAAATCAGGAGATGGAAGGAGGATGGAAGGAGGAATGGGGTGTTCCTCATTTCACTGTCACCAGCCGTGCAGAATCAGATGTACCTCTAGAACGGAAGCCTCCTCTGCCCCCACGACCTCCTCTGCCACCTCCAAAACCTGAGGGGAAATAGCAGAAGTGAGGAGAATTCAATGGCTTACCTCCATTACACCCCCAGGGTTCTCCCCAAACAATGTAAGAGTGGCGCTGCGCCATGGTGTGAACTTGGCAACAGAGCACTTTATCCTACAGTATACGAAAACCATCATACCTTTTTCATTGATGTCATCACCATCCCCTGTAAAACAGAAAAGTGTTTTGCAGCAAGTCTTATCACAAAGAAACATGTCAGACAATGGGAAATCAACACATTAAGAGACACATAGGAAAGAATGATAAACTGAATATACCACTTCTGAATCCACCTCTTCCGCCCCCTGTTAAGACAACAGGACATTACATTACATTACTTCAGGGTTTAGAAGCATTCAATTGTCAAGCAATGGTTTACTTTGGTGGTTTTATTTACTGAGAAAGGGTCTCAACCCGGGGGGTCATGTTATGGACTTCAATCTTTTGGGAAACAGTATGACCTCTGATATCAGTCAACACTTACCTTTGTTCCCATTCTCATCGGTGCTCCCTGTTCAGAAGAAAACACGCATTCAGCCGGAGTAAAGCAACATCTCTCAATTATCATACTACATAAAATGGAATTTTGTTGAATCTTACTAACTACAATTGCAACTCAAGATTGGCTTGAATGTCTTTCTGTAACTAGTCTGTTTTTCTTAATATAAAAAACACAAAGAACAAAATGGCTTTATAAAAAAACACTCTTTATATTAGGTACTAAATGTAACCACCTGAAGCAAAGCATTTGAAGCCTCCGCCTCCTCCCCTAGCTCCTCTGCCTGTGGAAGAGTAGACAGGAGGTTCAGATCAGCATAACAGCCCATCTAGCGATCATTCATCCCAGAAATTCAGATGCCTATTCAATTGGTAAACGTTTGATTTACCACCTGGATGGAATTTACATTACCGGTACCTTTTAATTGGCTCAGTGCAAACTCTACCCAACCAGCCACTGGCAGAGCTTAACAACCATGCCTATAGAACTTACCACTACCACCAAAGCCTCCTCCACTGTTCCTGGACACACCGTTATCTAAACACACCAATGAAATCCAATCAGCTGATCTTATACATCTTAAATTGTACCTTATAAGATGACAAACATGGTAGATGACAAGTGGAATTCACCTAATAGTTACATTTCAACTTAAATGGGGTACCATCAATCGGGCAGTCCCAAGCATCACAGTTAGCATATACCATATGAAACAGGCACCATCTTACCATTCCAGCTTCTAGTATAGTATCCAATATAATAACTGTTCTGTTTCATGAGCTTGTTCCATTGACTGGGAGAGAACACTACATGCTTAGTCTTTAAAACGAGGAAGTAATTCCTTCACTATTCTGTGTATGTCTATGACACCTTGTTACCTCTGCCTGTGTGATAAGGAACCACCAGACTATTGATTATTAACACACATCTTAAAGATAACTTACCATTCCTGGTACTGGTAGCACCCTGCAAATAGATAGTGTGATTGTGAGGACATTTTTCATTTTACTCATATCAAATAGTCTGTGTAACTTGATAAAGCTAATGCTCAGGTGGTAAATTACCTCGTCCCATTCGTCCATGATTGGCTTGTGAAGGGATTAGCTGTAGTAAAAGAATGAAGGTGTCAAAGCAACAAATCTTTAGGGATGAATTCTACTTATCATCTTAGGCAATTAGGCACAGGAATACATTGATAGAGCAGTTATACATCACCTCCCTGTCATCAGAACGATCACACCCCCTTTTGGGTGGTAGAAGTGTAGAAGTTTGACTGGCGGTCAATGTAAATGTGTGGTCTTTGCTACTTTAATCTGATAAAATAAGAAAACTGTATTGCTTTTTAGATATTAGGATCTCAAATCCGCTACAGGTGTCATAACCCTAACCCATATCCTGTCATAAAAAACTACCTTATTGAATCTCCAGGTAATGTATTTCTGACACCCATCACTTTTGCTGTCGTTAACTCATTATAAATTAGTAACGTTGACTGCCAAAGACGCCATTTGAAAAACCAGATACTTTATTTTTCTGTTTTGGTAGTCTGTCCAATGCACACTTGCCCTTCTCCACCGGCACTAGTTTTGGATCTAGCTGGCTGTTCATTATTTTGATGATAAATTGTAGATAGCTAGCTATAACATCTTCACGAGTCATCTACGTTTCTACATCTCCGTCGAATACTACACAGCAGAGTTTGACGCTTGAGTTTTTACAACGCGCAACTGCCAGAAAAACATACCGGCATATACAGTAAATCGATATTGTCGAACCCTATATATATATATATATATATATATATATATATATATATATATATATATACACACACACACACACACACACACACACACACACACACACATACATAACCATACAGGCTAAATACTGATTAACAGTTCATCACTGTAACCCTCCCCCTCCCCCCTACGCAAAACGTGTCCACCGCGTGTTCTGATAATGGACATGTCCGGACAGCCCACCTGGTCAGGGTTCAAGGGGGGTTGAATAGCTGTAGAATGTCGATTGGTTACACGGCTACATTATTGTCATAGTGCAGCATTTGGAATATATTTTATACATAACTAGCTAGACTTGATAGCTTGGTAGCTAACAATCAATTATAGCGCGTTTTCCGAATGCGGACGATCGACCCTTACCTAGCATCTAATTGGAAAGAGTCCGAATTGCCCAACTACCTAATAAGTCCACTTGACGAACTGTTTTACCTATAACATACATAACTAGTTATGTTTAATGACCTATATGTAATATATGACCTATATTTAATGACCGTATACCAGCCGTCAATGACGAAAGCTCTAATGAATAGCAACTAAGCTAACGAAATGCTAACGCTAACACAGCTAGTTCAATGACAGTGCACACACCGTTTAAAGCAAGATTAACTCAATAACATAATTGCAGCACGTGAGATATTAACACATTCATATGTTAAATTGATAAGATATTAAAATGTCTTCCATACATTGTGGAAGGCTTTCCGCGGTGTCTTGGGCCTGGCAGTTCAATTTAAGACTCTCGTCGGTCTGGGCGGTGGGCAGCGAAAAGGTTGATGTTCGGAGAGAAAAGAAAGACTCGACGTCTGTGGAGTTGTGACCTAGAGTGTCTAGGACCGGAGCGGGAAGGAGTCACGTGAGAGGAAACAGGACCCGTGTAATTTGCACTTCTGAAAAAAACACGCAATTAACTCCGTTATCATTGAACATGTGAGATAGTTCAACAGTTTACAACAACATTTAAGTTTTGCCCATATACATGCACCTTAATTCATGGATACCTATATTACCGGTATATCTTGTATTTTTATTAACTGCTGTGCAACACATTGTCTCTGAATATTTATCTGAAAATAGCAGCTATGGACTCCATAAGGAGCCTATCATTTACTGTGTCTTTTAGCTCAACTTCATACTTTGATTATTTTTTTTCTTCAGTAAACTGTTTCGGAACTACTTGACTGTGCTACTTAATGAGTCAATTGCGTAGTCAGTGGCAGGTGTAAGAGATGAGTAAGTGGTGGCTTGCCTCAGGCATGAATCTAACCACCCCAAATCAAACAACCAACCGAACTGATCTTGAACCAGTTTATTAAGACGCCACCAGATCGTCGCTCATCAAAGACACAGTAAATAGGCTAATTATGGACTCTATAGATGCTATTTTCAGATAACTAAATTAAGAGACAATGTGTTGCACAGCAACAGTTAACAAAATACAAGATAGAATATAGGTAGCCTATCCATAAATTAAGGTGCTTAGCATGGTCCGTAGGAACATTTCCCTGGTGCAAAGTAAAAAAAAAAAAAGGGGGGGGGGGGTTAATGTCACACACCTATCTGTTTTGTCATGTGAGTTTCATTTGGGTTGGGGGGAGTTGGTATAGAGTGGTCGTCCGTGCCTTGTTGGTGAGACATATTGTTGGCCTATTTAAAAAAGATTGACAGTGCCTTGGAAAACGCTTATGTAGTAATGTTAAACACAACTAAACACCGAGCTCACCGTAGCCTACACAAACGCCTATTGACCACAGTCAAAGACACAAAGGCTTCAGAAGTGAAAGAATTTGTTAACACAATGGTGGAGAATAGCATTTAAAGTAGCCTATCGGAAGAATAAGTGGAGATCAGGAGGAAGGTGTCTCTTGGGAAGAGTTTTGGGCTTTTATCTGTGGTATCTTGTCTTCAAAGAATGTGGTTGAAATAGATCACGAGTAAGACTTCAAAGTTTAAGACTATTTATTAATTCAAGTTACAATTACAGAGCTGGTCTTGGCTGGTGTGGAGTGGTCCAGAGAGCAGTGGGCTAAGAGGATAAGAGAATGGTCAAGAGCCTGGGCTGGTGTGTTAGGACAAAGATGACCATCATAAAAACCCCTTTAGGAATGCAACAATGGCCTAAAAAAGGTGTAACCCCCACAGGCAATGAATGTGTGTGCAAAAGACAATTTCTATAGGTGTATACATCTATATACAGTTTGTGTGTGTGTGTGTGTGTGTGTGTGTGTGTGTTAAAATATACCACACATCAAAATAAGACAGATCTAATAGTCCATGAGCCAAGACCCCCCAAATCACCAACGGGGCTTAACTGGGTGCATGGGCAATTTCTAGTTGTGTTTTTTTTACTTGCTGTAATTCATAGTTTCGAGTTATGTATAATATAAACCCATGTTTGTGTTTTGTCCTCACAGGCAGAAACACAGACAGCAACATCAGTCTGTCTCGTGTCATTTTGTTAATTTCTCACCGGTGGTGCGTGAATAAGGCGAGGTCCACACCACAACTATAAAGATAGTGGATAACGATATAATTCCATTTTGAAAGCAGAGTGGGCGCAGTTTTGCTATTTACTCAGAGTCGGGCCAGTCGTTATATGTAGCTATTTGAACATGTCCCGTATTTTGTTATATTTCTATTTCTTCCCCTTGTAATATTTAGAATATGGATGATGGGTTCCCACACCTTCAACATAAAATTCAAGGACTCAACACGGCATAGTTAGAGACATGGATAAAGGTTAATTACTGTTACAATACAAATTTGTATGATGAAAACAAGCCGAAGCTCACATAGGCTTGTATATGTGAACAGTTCTCAATTGTGCTGTTAGTGATTGCCTTAAGGGCTCTGCACACAGCGTGCGATTTCTGTTGCGCGTCAACGTTCCATTTTGAAGTTTGAATGGAAGTCTATGAGAACATCGTAAAACATCGCATCCCAATGCACACAGCGTGCGATGCAATTTCTGTTGTATGTTCTCATAGACTTCCATTCAAACTTCAAAATGGAACGTTGACGCGCAACAGAAATCGCACGCTGTGTGCAGAGCCCTTTAGTCTCTTGCCTTCTCACAGAGCACAGAAAAAGCTATATTGTGGAGACATAATGCTACTCTCAATTCAAGCACTTTCACATCTTCATCATTTTATTTTCCAATTTCACAAACTTTCAAGGACCAGTGGGAACCCTGTATAATTCAAGTGCACATATATATCCCTTCCCCATTGAGCACTTACCTGCAACCATTTCAAGGTGCTCAGGCAGGTAGGGTCCTCTGCTGTTGGATGATTGGTTGATGGGGGTACCTTATGTGTGTATCTCTACCGAAATGTTTTTGTCCAAAATGTTTTATTTCTTAAGGCGGCGAGACAGTGTGCGGGTTTCCTTTACTACATTATTAAAAAGTGGGAAAACAAGCACACTCGGAGAGTGAACAGAAAGGTCCGGTGCAAGGCACAAGCACAGAACCAATATGAAGAACAAGCCAGCACAACAAGGCCTAGTGCCGAAACATGTCTGTGCTGAGCTCCTGACTGAGGTCAATTAAATAAGTAAAAGGACATCTTGTGTGCTGGCTTGTTCTTCATATTCATCTTTATTACATTGTTCACATCTTTCCCAACACACCTGTCCCACATACTACTGAGGTTGGCAGAGACAACTTCGTCTAAAAGCAAAAATCCGATTTGATGGGGGAGCGTGGGACAAAATCTTCAAATGGATGTCCATGGATGTCAGTTTAGGGGCCCTTGACATGAAAAAGTTAGGGGACATCAGACAATGTAATACCAAGCTTTAAACAAGTGTTTCTGGTACAACAGTTTTTATTTTAATTTTGAAAGAACATTTTCTTTTATTATGAACATTGTTCAAATATCCTTTATGGATAATTTGTGTAGCCAACAGTTCTGTCTGAACATAAACATCGCTTCACACCTGAGAGCAATCTAAAAGTTTTATATAGATAGATAGATAGATAGATAGATAGACTTTATTTGTCATTGCTACAGTACAGGTACCAAACAACGAAATTTAGGAGGGGAGGCTCCCCTGGTGTTTAGGAAAGGAAAAAGAAACACATTTTAGAAAAAGCATAGATGCATAAAATCACAAGAAGGTAAGGAGCTGGTTTACATCAATAGAGGCTATGTACACAATCCACTGTACTATACTGCACAGATAGTCAACTAGGGTTGTCATATTTCACAAGAAAGTATTTTTTTCACATTATTTTAAAGTGTCACAGTTTGCAGGCTTGAAAATGTACATGTTTGTGCCTCAGCACTAGCTGCCATACAATCCGTCCGGACTGTCCTGGGCCCAGAACTTAGGCCTTTTCTGTGTTCAGGGCCTTGACGGCCCTGTGGTAGAAGCTGTCCTTCAGTCTGTTTGTCTTAGCGGCCGGGGTACTGTACCTCCTGTTCGAGGGCAGCTTGACAAAGTGTTCGTGCCCAGGGTGGGTCGGGTCCTTGGAGATCTTGGAGGCCCTCCTGAGACAGCGTGTTTTGTACAGCTCCTCCAGAGAGGGGAGGGGGGCGCCGGTGATCTTCTGTGCTGTTCGCACGACTCTCTGTAGCTCGCTTCTCTCCGCTGCCGTGCAGCTGTGGAACCAGTTGGAGATGCCGAAGGTGAGGATGCTCTCCACTGCGCCGTGGTAGAAGAAATATTCTGTGAATTTCTGGGCCTTGGAATGCTACCACTAGTACCTGCCGAAGTTGTAACCATAACGTATTGCGTCGGTTAGGTGTTTTACAAAATCTTGGACGGTGCTCAAGTGGCTTGTAGGGAATGTAATGCTATATGCACAAGCATTGACAATGGGGTAACAGATGGTATGTGCATCCCCGTAGCGACTGCAGTCATGGTCAAAAGAAACATTTATCTTAAATGCCTCTCTTCCAGATTCAGTCAGTGGAATGTGTGCTTGACCTGGGGGACACTGAAAGAAGCTCTGGACTGACAGATGCTTCTCTTTACCAGTTGTTCCAGGCACATCTGGCACTATCCACTCTTCTTGTTTGGTCCCCTCTCCCTCTTCTTGGGGGGCTGCTAGAGTCTCTTCCTGGGTGTCTGCTTTGGCCGTCGCCTCTTCTTCTTAGAGACAAATACAAATAATGAATTTCCATCATCAGAATACAGAATACCAGAATGCCAGAATACACAATCTAATAAGTGAGAAAGCTATAAAAATACCACCTGAATGAAACAGGTAGAAAATAAGTGTATCAAGTAAGGTAAGCATGACAGACAATGGTTTTTGTGAATAAAAAACATTGATGTGCAGTGTGTTACCTCGGTCTTCCAGCTTTTGCAGGAACTCCTGCAGAAAGTTGATAAATTTCATCTCTCTGACGCGCTTGCTAGACCCTTCCGGACTGAATGCAGGAGACAGAGCATGCACAAGGAAGTCTGCATCGGCCTAAAATATGGAAACAGATCAAACACAGAAACAGTAATGGTAAATAATATTCTCCACATTACACTGTCACAGGTGTAGTAAGGTTCTCACATTGCAGATATGCATGTGGTTCATTGTATGTTTTGGCCTATAGCTTAGTAAAATAATAATGGATAAGCTATAAAAGCAAAAAATCAGTGTGTGGACCCCCGGGGACGAAGAGCTGCTCGCACATCTGGCGGTGGTGTGTCAAGACATCATGTAGTCCGTACAGGCTCAATCCCTCACGCAGCTGGTTCAGTATCGGGATCAGCCTCACCACTCCATGCAAAGCGATGGCACTAATAAATAGTAAGAAAAAATATCTATTAATTCAGAGTGAAATTGTTTATGCTAAAGCATTTTTAACCAATATTTGAATACTGTCTTAACATACTCTATGATGGTCTTTTTCCGGGCTACATTTATCAGGCCATTGTAGCAGAAATATATATATATATTTTGATGCATACCTGCTTAAGTGCTCAGCGGTGTCCTCACTAATAGCAGCGGGTCCCTCTCCCTCATTTGTGACACTGTAAACATTTTTACAAAAACAACCTTTTTAAAATGTCGATCAACAGATAACCTGAATCCACCAGCTGTCCAAATCTCAGATAGCCTTTGGTGCTACACTGTTGAAAGGTTAAAATTATTAAAATCATCTACACAAAGCACTGCATTTTAAGAAACGAATGAAATGGTATACAGCCAGATTGGTTACCAGGACATGTGATCCAGGTCGGAGCATCTCTGGTCTTTGTCAAGCTGGCAAAGATTGTTCCCCACACTAATGTGAAAACAAAGGGAATACATTTATACTTTGCCTTTACATACAGTTATAATTTACGGTCTTACTTCACATCAGACCTGTGAGATAAATATGATTTTATGTTTATGTAAAAATCACACAATCACCTTTCACCGCAGAGGCTGGCATGTAGTTCTATGTCTGACATAGGAAATGTTCTCCGACATAATGGGCATTGGACCTCAGGTTCCTATATGCAGGCACATGGAAAATAAGAACAGATTGTTATACCTGCAGTGTGGAAGATTATCTGAGTCGTTAAGAGAAGCAAATCAAAAGAAAGCGGTGGATTCTAAACAAAAATGTCCCCACCCGCTCTCTTTTGCAACAAAGACTGACAACTTATGTTTATGAACGTTTTTTGAGCTGCTGCCCACCATGCCACCCTCGTTTTTTTAACTCACGTGCTGTACCTGCTGAGAGCATTGTTGCTCTATTGACCATCGTGTGTCAGTACAAGGTTTTGGGCCTGGGTTAGGAGAGGTTCTTCCCTCTTCATTCGATCGTCGTGTGTATGTACGTGGTGATGGGTTAGATGGGCCCTCTTTTGACCGGTGTGTGTATGTACGTGGTGATGGGTTAGATGGGCCCTCATTCGATCGTCGTGTGCATGTACGTGGTGATGGGTAAGGCGGTCCCTCTTCATTGGAACGCTGCATGTATGTATGGGTTGAGTCAGGAGATCTCGCCTCTGCCAGGAAATCCATATCTGCAGAATGTGCCTCTTCCACAAACACTACATCTCCCCCCTGAGTGCAGAAGTAACATGTTATGCCATTGTACTGATATGACGCGGTTGGGGTGGAGTTTAACTCATTGGCTGCCATTGACGTCTTAAGACGTCAATTTAGTTTTTCGTATTTTGCCATCAAAATTCCTTTCTCAATGTTGTTTTTTGCTGTTAGATAGGAGGAAACTAATGTTCAGATGTTTGAGGTGTCACTAAAGCAGAAAATATTAGCTTCAGAGTCACTGTTCTACTTGAAATGCTTTATTTCACAAAAAGCTCTACTAAAGAACGGAAAAAGATAAGCTTTTTTTCCTGATGATAGAAGAGAGTCTCATCGTTCTTTTGGCGGGTTCGGTGTTTACATACTCAAAGCACACAATATTCTGTGGGTCTTGAAAAATCAGTGAACACGCTCTGAAACGGCTGGCAGTGGGAGTGTCCGTTTATCAGAAATGGCTGGCAGCCAATGAGTTGATCACAACAGATAAGGCTAAGGAATAGTTCTGATTTTTTGACGTGGGGTTGAATTAGGTACTTGCCAACAGCGTACTTAGACATGCAGTAGAATGCAGCTGGTGTGGGCCCCATTTGGAGAAATGGAAGGCCAACCACGTGCGAACAGGGTCAAGAACAAAAACAAACCTATTGTAAAAATGTCCCCAAAGGTTTTTACACCGATGGGTTCCCAGATTGCCGTATATTTCTCCTAACTGCGACCACACCAGCTACATTGCACTGCATATATAGGACACTGATTGTCAGCAAATACCGTACCTCATACAACCAAACATAAAATAATCTGAACCATCCCTTCAAGTTAGAACTGGAAGCTGGATTTGTACAGCTTTGATCTCACATGCATAAGTGACATGGGGAAATAGTTGTACCTCAGTTTCGGAGTGTGATGTGTTGTCAGCGTTGCAGTTGTCAATGTGCAGAGCCAGCATCTGCAATGGCATCATTCTCTTGCATTGTTTGCACGTTGCTTTTGGCATGGAAGCAAATTCCTGTGCATCTGCTGGTAGTGGGGTTAGATCTAGCACATCTTGGAGGGGCACTATATACATACAGCATGTGTCTTCCTCCAGATGAGGCTCGTTTGATGAGAGAACCAGTGTATCCCTCTGCCTCCAATGAGATTGCAGAGTTTCCTCCTTCCATTTCCGCCTTTGAAAGCAAGTAACAATTACAATACATAACCCTAAAGCATAGTGCATTTACTTTTTAATAAATTTGTATGAATAATTTAATGCTGGAAAATTAATAGTGATAAGTTGAAGTGTACCTGCTGCTTTGTAAAGAAGCCATCTGTCTTCAAGTTCATTCATCTTCGAGTATGTTGTCCTTAGTACATTTGATAACTAATCATTAAAAGAAAAAAGAAACTCAATAGCTTGCATTAGCTTGGTAGCTCTATTGCTAAACACAGTATGTGTGCATAAGTTCGTCAGACATCCCACCTCTGTATGCGTCAAGTCTGATGTGATAGACACTGTCCTCTTTCCCAGCCCTGCTTGCACAAGCTCCAGCTCAGTAGATATGGATGGGGTTGTGTCCGTTTTTGAATCAAGTAAAAAAAAAGTTAGATCAAGTGGCCTCCACGCCGCCTTGACTACTTTAGCTGGTCTGTAGCTGACGGGGTGACTGCGGCTTCTTCTACGTTGGAAAAATCCAGGGAAGGATCTATATGATTTTAGAACAATGTTAGAAGTGTGATTATCGTATTGATTTTCTTTGGCATGTTTTTAGTTAGGGGTTTTATCTAGACAAAACCGCAGGGAGCACGAGAACATGCAAACTCCAGACAGAAAGGTCCTTCTTTTTGATGATCCCACCTGGGCCGTAGGCACTGGGGACATGGGGACACACCCTCAGCGCCCACAGCATCCCAGGCAGGAAACGAACCCAGGACCTACTTGCTGTGGTGGTATTGATTTCAGTCATATTGCCCAGCCCCACATGGAAATGTTTAGCAACAATTTACCAGTGGAGGCTCCTCCATAGAGGTGGAGGAGGCCTGGCCTCCCCAATAATTTGAGAGAAGAGAGAGAGATTTTAAAAAGCAATAATTATATTTTTTATCAGACACACAACATACAATTCAGAACAATACTTCATCCATTTCTAATATTTATCCTGCAGAACAGCACTCATACACGCGTGTGGCGGAAAAAGGTACTACACGGAGGCCAGGCCTCCTGTCGGAAAGTGGTTTCTCATAGAAGTCAATGTAATGCATTTTTTTTCATGGCAATATGTGATTGGCCAAATCACTGAAAATGGGTGGGAACAGGAGGCCTGGCCTCCGTGTAGTACCTTTTTCCGCCACACGCGTATGAGTGCTGTTCTGCAGGATAAATATTAGAAATGGATGAAGTATTGTTCTGAATTGTATGTTGTGTGTCTGATTGACATAGTGGTTGAGTGCTTTTGACATGTCATTGATTGTATGTAGTATGTTGTGGTGAATGTTGTGAGCCTGAGCAGAAGGGACAATAGCTGCTGCAGGCGGACCAGAGATTCATGCCAATTGTTTTGTTTATTTGATGACCCATTGTGCAGGCAATAAAAGCTGCTTCATCCACCATCCTGAGAGTGTCCCAATCCCTTCAGTACCGCCAAACACAAATTAATAATTTTTAACAAAGACAGATAAGAAGAACAGGGAACATTCCATCGCGAGTGAAGCGAGCAAGCGGGAAAAAAATTGGCCTCCTCAATTCTGGAAGTCACCAGCCTCCACTGCAATTTACCTACAATGTGGAACATGTGAACTAGATTTTCTACCTGGTCATCTCTGAATCAACAGTAGGTCTCTCCATACTGGTACTCTGACCATGTCTCGGACCTTCAGGAATTGCTTGGCTGAACAAAGCCAGGACATTCTGAGCAGCTTCGGTTGCTGCACGCTGGTCAGGCTGCAATCAGAGTGAATGTGCAGACCATAGGAATTTGATAATACAGAGAAAAGCATAGAATGTTGTTATTAACAATTGATTCCAGTCAATACTGGAAAACAAGTAATCTTCTATTTCCCACACAACACCCTGGCCAATGTATGTATGAATTGGAAGGAAATGCACCAACGGCCTACCTGCAATGGTGCTCTGCCAGGTTGAGGTGATTGGTTTTCCAATCTGCCATGAAAGTCAGGGTTCCTACAAGTTTCAACAAGTCAAATTTAAGACCTTTTAGACCTCTTTAAATAGAATTCTAGACCTATTCGCGACACCATATGATAGCTTTTTTCGAAACAAACGTGCTGACTAAACGACATCCAACTCGAAACAAAAGCATGTGCTACGTAGCTTCGTTCGCCAATAATTTCTCCCGGGGGCAGCGAATTGGCATTTTTTGGGTTCCAGCTTGATTAATTTCCAATACCTCACAAGCTATCATCATTAATTACATGTCACTACACTAGGTACAGGTGAGGGAAGAAGACTGTAAATTCGCATTTTTATTACTGGAAAGATTGGCGGAAGCAACAAGGACATTTTATATTTTGAAGTAAACCGAAATGATCGCCGAACAAGCATAAGAGCCAACTAACAGATAATAGATCAAAGCTAGGCTAACAGGCATTGCTGCGGTCAGTCATCAGGAAAAGTTGATGCAGTACGTTCAACAAAAGCAGGTTACATGCACCGGTCCAAACATAAAAACATTAGTGTGAACATAGCAGAAATCTGCCAGGAATATGGTGAGAGTATCACTCATGGAAATATCAATGCTTCTTCTGTGGATTGGCGGGGAAACTTTTGTCTGAAAGAAAGGACTTCCGTTTAAGTGCCCGCCCTAAGCTATCACTCGGATCGACACTGGCCAATAGGGACGTGCGTTACTTCTTTCTGCTGTAGGTCCCGCCCTGACTGGACTCGGAACTGTTTTGCAAATCATGTTTTGCAAATCTCATGTTTTGCAAGCAAATCTCATGTTTTCAAATCTCATGTTTTGCAAAGCTGTTGTTTTGCAAACAACAGGTTTAGCAAACAAATATTTTAATTTTGCAAAAGAAAGTTGAGCTTTGTAAACAAATGTTTTGGAGTTGAGAACAAAAAAAAATATTACCAAATTTGCAAATCTATGTTTTTGCTTACGGATCTATGTTTTTGCTTACAAAGTGGATTTTTTTTCTCACAAATTATTTCTTTGCTTTTGATTTAATTTGGCTCAAGATTAGCTCCATAATAATAATACAGGACCGGTTCTGCCTTCATTCATCTTAAATCAGAATAATTCTGCTGTTTTGGTGATGACTGGCAAAAAGTTTGATACAAATGTGTAAAGTTACAAATTAACTGTAAATAAGGAAGGCGGACACCAACGATAACATTAGGCCTACCATCATTTCGCTGACGGCCGACAATTTTACGTTGTCGTGTTAACATCAGCGTTAGATAGATTTCTGTTGCTTTAGTGATGTTGACACTAGATACTCTTGTTAACTAACATTGCCATTTTCATCTTTTAAAATTCATTCAAATGAACGTTAATTCATCCCATGTATAAACATGATTCTTACCTGTTTTGTTACACGTAGATGCGTGTTGAATAATACTAATAGTAGAGGTGGGAGGTTAGTCACACATGTGCAAGTCACAAGCAAGTCTCAAGTCTTAACCTTCAAGTCTCAAGCAAGTCCCAAGTTACTGTGGTGAGAAGTCAAGCAAGTCAAGTCGAGTCCCTGCCAGGCACGCGGGAAGGTATTTTGACTGGGGGTGCTGAGGTGCTGTCTATATACGCTACAGGGAAAAAAATTGCCAGGGAAAAAATTATAACGATTTCTCTCCCTCCCTCCCTCCCTACCTCTCGCTGATTGCTCGTTCGCTCACACGCACACAGTGGCATAACGACGGGCCCCAATGCACGGGCAATAATAGTTAAGCACGCACGCACGCACCCACACACTACAAAGACGTAACGTTAAATATTTTACCAACAATGTGTTGGAATTTACAGTAATTTCCACTCAGCTCACAGTGTCCCACAATGTCCACAAACATGATGTTGACCATTATTACAGACAGCACTCCATGTCGATTGTTATTGCCTCTTAACGGAAGCCCTTCGCTGCCGAAGAATCGGATGGATCTGAATATCAGTTCTAATACGTTTCTGGCCGTCTGTTGCTCTTTCTCAACAACGTCCGACAGTAGAGCATTAATGGGAGTGTTGTTAAGCTCAGCAACTTCTTCCAACTCCACTTCAATTGTTCTGGCTGATTTAGCATTTTTGCTAAAGAACTCAGAGATTCCCTAGCAAGATATGACCAAGTGATCACTAACATTAAAACTAACAAACACATTTTTACATTTATTACAAAAAACACATTTATTTTTATTCCCAAAAGCAACAATAGTTATTATATTGTTTTAAATTATTGTTTGAATATTTTTTTTATTTTTTTAATTCAGGCAGGAGGAGCTCCTTCTGCCTGCCGCTAGGGGGTGCTGCAGCACCCTCAGCACCCCCCTTCCTGCGTCCCTGGTCCCTGCTATAAGCCAAGCAAGTCAAGTCATTGCTCAGGTCAAGCAAGTCACAAGTCATAATGAAATTCAGTTTCCACATTTAAATCAGTTAAGAGACAGTGGTTATGAAAAGTTGAGTTTTATTTTTCAACATTCATGTGGCAAATAACAAGCCTCCTAAATGAACAACAAGAGTATAAACTAAAACAAGTGTATAAAATAAATAATAAACTGTTACGGCGGGATAATGTATTTGGACCCAGGTGCAGAGTAGAACAGAGTAGACGGATGAAGGAGTATAATTCAATAATAAAGGTACTCTTTATTTTGAGTAAACGGGAATAAATAATAACCGCACAGTAAGCGAAGAAACAAAAGAGGAGAAATCAAGTCTCCTACAAATGTTTAAACAATAATAGGAAACAAAACAACAAAACAAAAGGGGAGATGGCTTTAGTCTCCCAAAAACGCTGTCAATAGAACAAGGCAGAGCAATGTACTTACAAAAGTCAATCGATACTTATTTCCTAAACAGGCGAGGAACGATAAGGCTACGAAGACCCGTACACACATAATGAACGCAACATATAGTGAACGCAACATATAGTGATGGCTAGGGGTAGGGGAGGCTGTAGGCATGGGAGAACAGGTAGGTTTTGAGGTGGGATTTAAAAGTGAGGAGTGAGGGTGAGTCTCTAAGTGGTTGAGGGAGAGAGTTCCAGAGGCGGGGTGCAGCTCGTGAAAAGGCACGGTGACCGAAGCCTTTGAGTTTTGAGGGTGGGACAGTGAGGGGAACAATGGATGAGGATCGGAGGGTACGGGTAGGGCGGTGGGGGAGAAGGAGGTCAGTCAGGTAAGGGGGGGCCAGGCTATGGAGGGCTTTGTATGTGAGGATGAGGACTTTGAATTGTATACGTTCTTTGATGGGGAGCCAGTGGAGAGAGTGGAGGACAGGAGTGATGTGGTCACGGGAGCGGGTGTTTGAGAGGAGGCGTGCAGCAGAGTTTTGGACCATCTGGAGTCTATGGAGGGAGTGGGAGGTGATGCCGGTGAGTAGGGAGTTGCAGTAGTCAAGGCGGGAGGAGATGAAGGCGTGGATGAGGGATTCAGCAGCGGGGGGGGAGAGGCAGTGTCCGATTTTTGCAATGTTTCGGAGGTGGAAGTAGGATGTCTTGACAATAGAACTGACATGTGGATCGAATGAGAGGGTGGGGTCCAGAATGAAGCCGAGGTTGCGAGCCAGGGGGGAGGGGGTGATGGTGGTGTCGTCAATGGTGAGTGTGATGGGTCCGGTTTTATTGAGGATGGATTTGGTGCCGATGAGGATGACTTCGGTCTTTTCACTGTTGAGTTTGAGGAAGTTGTGTGTGAGCCAGTATCCCCCCCGACGAACGGCACCTGCACCTGGGTGCCTCAGGATGTAGTTGGCAGAAGTCTGTGATCAGTGTTGGATCTAATATGTCCTTCTGAGGCACCCAGGACCGTTCCTCCGGTCCATACCCCTCCCAATCTACCAAAAACTGAAAACCCCTACCCCTCCGACGGCAATCCATAATCCTCCGTACCGTATACACTGTCTGTCCATCAATGATGCGTGGCGGGGGAACAGGGGGGGGTGGCGGGGACATGGGGCAAGTGACAAAGGGCTTCAGGACAATTCAGACACATGGAAGGTCGGGTGAACCCGCATGGAAGGTGGGAGTAGTAGTCTATACGCCACCGGGTTCACACGCCGCACCACCTTGAATGGGCCCACGAAACGGGGCGCTAGCTTCCTGGACTCGACCCGGAGGGGAAGATCCCGGGTCGAGAGCCACACCTTCTGCCCCGGGCGAAAGATCGGGGCCGGGCGACGCCTGCGGTTGGCCTGAAGCTGGGACCGAACCGACGCCCGCTGAAGCGCCGCCCTCACCCGCCTCCAGGTCTGGCGACAGCGACCGACGTGGGCTTGGACGGAGGGCACCTCCGCCTCCTCCTCCTGCTCAGGGAATAGGGGGGGTTGATAGCCACATCGGGTGCTGCCGTGGGGGCGTGTTTGAAGCGGTCGTGGGCCCTGGTCTTGCTGAGCAGCGTGAGCCCCATGCTGTCCACGGTCTCCTCCAGACCGTCCTTCCTGTCTATCTCCACTGTGTAGTCGTTGGCCTGGGGGGGGGGGGGGGAGACAAGGAAGGCAAGGCTTTACCACCCTGGTTACACACTCATCCCCTCAGTCCCAGTCCTGAGCCGAACTGTGCTGAGCTGACCTGTCCTACACATCCAGCACAGTTGCTGAAACAGTTGTGGAAAGGACAATGTGAACGGAAACTACCAGAGCGCCAGCACAGTATGGTTGGGCTCGGCCCTGTTGGTGTATAAAGCCCCTTAGAAAACACACTCACTCACACTCACCAGCTGCAGGGAAGCAGACATGTACTTGCAGACCTCAAAGTTGTCCAGGCCGTGGACTATGGAAGCGAACGACTTCCTGTTCCCGACCTCACCCAGGGCTGCTACGACCTGGTCTCCGTAGTCATGGATGTCGAAGGTGGGACGCTCCTCCTGGAGAGAGGGGGGGGGGAGGGAGGGGTCAGGGGGACTAGAGGTTAGCTAATAGCCAGCAGAGCATAGGGGGGGGGGGGGGGGTTGTGCTCTGCAGACCTTACACACTGCTGTTCTTTTCTTTCTACTATCATCCATCCATATATATATATTATGCTATACAGTGGGAATGTGGCATCCAGCCTGCGCTCCATTGCCTCCAATTGTCTGTGAGCTGTAGCCTCACTGGAGCGCCTGGCCGCAAGATCCCGGGTCGAGAGCCACACCTTCTGCCCCGGCCCCCGTAGTCATGGATGTCGAAGGGTGCTCTGCAGACCTTACACACTGCTGTTCTTTTCTTTCTACTATCATCCATATATATATATATATATATATATATATATTATGCTATACAGTAGTGATGCTCCGATCTGATCGGCGCCGATCGGTATCGGCCGATATGGCCTTGATCGGTTTTGATCGGAGTTCTCAAAACGGCCGATCAAACATGACCGATCAGTTTACAAAATGGCGTCGCCAGTCTGGAAATATTACACAGTGTCGGAAAGAGACAACAAATATGCCGTTTGTAATGTCTGCTCAAAAGAAATACCTCGGGGAGGAACGCACGCAAGGTCTTTCAATACCACGAATATCATACGGCATTTGCTGCGTTCGTCGATTCGCTCAGAGAGCGCCGAAGCGCACACTGGGCTCGACGTCATAAAGGGACCGAGTGCTTTGATTGGACGAGAGGCGTTCCACGAGTGCTGGTCAGAGTTCCAGCGCGACTTCACGAGCGTAGTGTAGGTAGTGTTCACCGACGTCATGTGACCCCGCGAGCAGGAAGTCACTTGGCCCATAGCAACAACAACTATTAGCGCGTGAGTTTTAGGTCTTCCTCTGTGCACCTTGCACAAGTGTAGATAGCGAGCGACTTTTCAGCAGCAGGACATATTTTAGATGATAAGAGGAACAGGCTGAGTGCCAAAAACGCTGAGATGCTTGTATTTCTCAAGGCTAATCTGCCAGTGATGCTGCTTAATCAGAAGTAAGGTTTGAGTCTGAAATCTCCTTAGGTGCAATGTTTTGTTTTTTTGTTTTATTGATTATTGCTGACTTGCTGTCTTATCTCCTCCTAAATATGACTTGAAACTGACTGACTTGAAACAGTATTTTATATTTGGCTATAGCCTGTTTATGTTGCAGTTTAGTTTGGGTATGTTTATTGTTCCTCAGGAAAGCTACAGTTACAGTATAAGCTCCAAGTTCTCTAAGAGCCCCTAGTTCCTCTCATTCGAGTGGAATGTTGCACATTTGATGTGACAGTGTACATTTTATTTATTATGATTTTTATTTTCACATTTTATTTGTTTTTCCTGAAGTAAGCTACAGGTGGTTGTGAATTCAATAAAACAGATGGTCGTCAATTCATGATACTTTCTCATCTCCTAATTTCATTTAAATACTTAATATACAATGTCAATGGTGTTAAGAATAATTTAAAACATAAATAATGCTACACAATAAATAGAATGCTTCAATTGCCATTTTCGACGCTGTGATCGGTGATATCGGATCGGCAGATCACTGATTCCAGTGATCGGTGATCGGTGATCGGCACCAAAAACCCTGATCGGAGCATCTCTACTATACAGTGGGAATGTGGCATCCAGCCTGCGCTCCATTGCCTCCAATTGTCTGTGAGCTGTAGCCTCACTGGAGCGCCTGGCCGCAAGATCCCGGGTCGAGAGCCACACCTTCTGCCCCGGCCCCCGGGCGAAAGATCGGGGCCGGGCGACGCCTGCGGTTGGCCTGAAGCTGGGACCGAACCGACGCCCGCTGAAGCGCCGCCCTCACCCGCCTCCAGGTCTGCGACCGACGTGGGCTTGGACGGAGGGCACCTCCGCCTCCTCCTCCTGCTCAGGGAACCGACGCCCGCTGAAGCGCCGCCCTCACGCGCCTCCAGGTCCCGCCCTCACCCGCCTCCAGGTCAGCGACCGACGTGGGCTTGGACGGAGGGCACATCCGCCTCCTCCTCCTGCTCAGGGAATAGGGGGGGTTGATAGCCACATCGGGTGCTCCCGACCTCACCCAGGGCTGCTACGACCTGGTCTCCGTAGTCATGGATGTCGAAGGTGGGACGCTCCTCCTGGAGAGAGGGGGGGGGGAGGGAGGGGTCAGGGGGACTAGAGGTTAGCTAATAGCCAGCAGAGCATAGGGGGGGGGGGGGGGTTGTGCTCTGCAGACCTTACACACTGCTGTTCTTTTCTTTCTACTATCATCCATCCATATATATATATATATATATATATATATATTATGCTATACAGTGGGAATGTGGCATCCAGCCTGAGCTCCATTGCCTCCAATTGTCTGTGAGCTGTAGCCTCACTGGAGCGCCTGGCCGCAAGATCCCGGGTCGAGAGCCACACCTTCTGCCCCGGCCCCCGGGCGAAAGATCGGGGCCGGGCGACGCCTGCGGTTGGCCTGAAGCTGGGACCGAACCGACGCCCGCTGAAGCGCCGCCCTCACCCGCCTCCAGGTCTGCGACCGACGTGGGCTTGGACGGAGGGCACCTCCGCCTCCTCCTCCTGCTCAGGGAATAGGGGGGGTTGATAGCCACATCGGGTGCTGCCGTGGGGGCGTGTTTGAAGCGGTCGTGGGCCCTGGTCTTGCTGAGCAGCGTGAGCCCCATGCTGTCCACGGTCTCCTCCAGACCGTCCTTCCTGTCTATCTCCACTGTGTAGTCGTTGGCCTGGGGGGGGGGGGAGACAAGGAAGGCAAGGCTTTACCACCCTGGTTACACACTCATCCCCTCAGTCCCAGTCCTGAGCCGAACTGTGCTGAGCTGACCTGTCCTACACATCCAGCACAGTTGCTGAAACAGTTGTGGAAAGGACAATGTGAACGGAAACTACCAGAGCGCCAGCACAGTAAGGTTGGGCTCGGCCCTGTTGGTGTATAAAGCCCCTTAGAAAACACACTCACTCACACTCACCAGCTGCAGGGAAGCAGACATGTACTTGCAGACCTCAAAGTTGTCCAGGCCGTGGACTATGGAAGCGAACGACTTCCTGTTCCCGACCTCACCCAGGGCTGCTACGACCTGGTCTCCGTAGTCATGGATGTCGAAGGTGGGACGCTCCTCCTGGAGAGAGGGGGGGGGGAGGGAGGGGTCAGGGGGACTAGAGGTTAGCTAATAGCCAGCAGAGCATAGGGGGGGGGGGGGGGGGGGTTGTGCTCTGCAGACCTTACACACTGCTGTTCTTTTCTTTCTACTATCATCCATCCATATATATATATATATATTATGCTATATACAGTGGGAATGTGCCATCCAGCCTGCGCTCCATTGCCTCCAATTGTCTGTGAGCTGTAGCCTCACTGGAGCGCCTGGCCGCAAGATCCCGGGTCGAGAGCCACACCTTCTGCCCCGGCCCCCGGGCGAAAGATCGGGGCCTGAAGCTGGGACCGAACCGACGCCCGCTGAAGCGCCGCCCTCACCCGCCTCCAGGTCTGCGACCGACGTGGGCTTGGACGGAGGGCACCTCCGCCTCCTCCTCCTGCTCAGGGAATAGGGGGGGTTGATAGCCACATCGGGTGCTCCCGACCTCACCCAGGGCTGCTTCGACCTGGTCTCCGTAGTCATGGATGTCGAAGGTGGGACGCTCCTCCTGGAGAGAGGGGGGGGGGAGGGAGGGGTCAGGGGGACTAGAGGTTAGCTAATAGCCAGCAGAGCATAGGGGGGGGGGGGGGGTTTGTGCTCTGCAGACCTTACACACTGCTGTTCTTTTCTTTCTACTATCATCCATCCATATATATATATATATATTATGCTATACAGTGGGAATGTGGCATCCAGCCTGCGCTCCATTGCCTCCAATTGTCTGTGAGCTGTAGCCTCACTGGAGCGCCTGGCCGCAAGATCCCGGGTCGAGAGCCACACCTTCTGCCCCGGCCCCCGTAGTCATGGATGTCGAAGGGTGCTCTGCAGACCTTACACACTGCTGTTCTTTTCTTTCTACTATCATCCATCCATATATATATATATATATATATATATTATGCTATACAGTGGGAATGTGGCATCCAGCCTGCGCTCCATTGCCTCCAATTGTCTGTGAGCTGTAGCCTCACTGGAGCGCCTGGCCGCAAGATCCCGGGTCGAGAGCCACACCTTCTGCCCCGGCCCCCGGGCGAAAGATCGGGGCCGGGCGACGCCTGCGGTTGGCCTGAAGCTGGGACCGAACCGACGCCCGCTGAAGCGCCGCCCTCACCCGCCTCCAGGTCTGCGACCGACGTGGGCTTGGACGGAGGGCACCTCCGCCTCCTCCTCAGGGAACCGACGCCCGCTGAAGCGCCGCCCTCACCCGCCTCCAGGTCCCGCCCTCACCCGCCTCCAGGTCAGCGACCGACGTAGGCTTGGACGGAGGGCACCTCCGCCTCCTCCTCCTGCTCAGGGAATAGGGGGGGTTGATAGCCACATCGGGTGCTCCCGACCTCACCCAGGGCTGCTACGACCTGGTCTCCGTAGTCATGGATGTCGAAGGTGGGACACTCCTCCTGGAGAGAGGGGGGGGGGAGGGAGGGGTCAGGGGGACTAGAGGTTAGCTAATAGCCAGCAGAGCATAGTGGGGGGGGGGGGGTTGTGCTCTGCAGACCTTACACACTGCTGTTCTTTTCTTTCTACTATCATCCATATATATATATATATATATATATTATGCTATATACAGTGGGAATGTGGCATCCAGCCTGCGCTCCATTGCCTCCAATTGTCTGTGAGCTGTAGCCTCACTGGAGCGCCTGGCCGCAAGATCCCGGGTCGAGAGCCACACCTTCTGCCCCGGCCCCCGGGCAAAAGATCGGGGCCGGGCGACGCCTGTGGTTGGCCTGAAGCTGGGACCGAACCGACGCCCGCTGAAGCGCCGCCCTCACCCGCCTCCAGGTCTGCGACCGACGTGGGCTTGGACGGAGGGCACCTCCGCCTCCTCCTCCTGCTCAGGGAACCGACGCCCGCTGAAGCGCCGCCCTCACGCCGCCCTCACCCGCCTCCAGGTCCCGCCCTCACCCGCCTCCAGGTCAGCGACCGACGTGGGCTTGGACGGAGGGTACCTGAGCAGCGTGAGCCCCATGCTGTCCACGGTCTCCTCCAGACCGTCCTTCCTGTCTATCTCCACTGTGTAGTCGTTGGCCTGGGGGGGGGGGGAGACAAGGAAGGCAAGGCTTTACCACCCTGGTTACACACTCATCCCCTCAGTCCCAGTCCTGAGCCGAACTGTGCTGAGCTGACCTGTCCTACACATCCAGCACAGTTGCTGAAACAGTTGTGGAAAGGACAATGTGAACGGAAACTACCAGAGCGCCAGCACAGTATGGTTGGGCTCGGCCCTGTTGGTGTATAAAGCCTAGGGCTGCACGATTAATCGATTTTAAATCGAAATCGCGATTTTAAATGATGCGATTAGCTAATCGCAAAGCCTGCGATTTGCCTGCGATTTTTTTTTTTTTTTTTGCCATTTAGCAGACGCTTTTAATCCAAAGCGATTTACAATTACGAATTACAGGGACATTCCCCCTGGAGTAACTGAGGGCTAAGTGCCTTACTCAAGGGCACACTAGTAGTGGTGTGGTTTCAGGCGGGATTTGAACTCACAACCTTCCGATCACAAGTCCAACTCACTATCCACTAGACCAGTGTTTTTCAACCAGCGTGCCGCGGCACACTAGTGTGCCGTGAGAGATCATCAGATGTGCCGTGGGAAATGATCAAATTCCACTTAATTGGTCCAGAAAAATGAAGACGCAAAAAAAAAAAAAAAAAAAAATCATACAGCTCTCGTATGGTTGCGCGTAGGTGGTAGGCCTGTAGGTGGCGGTAGCGCGATTAATAGCTTAATCTGACGTTGTTGATTTTTATGTGACACTGCTCACAACAAAGATGGATAAATATTTGAAGAAAGATCCTGCTGCACCGACTCCATTGTGCTTTGTGGTGGACAGCTATCAAACGGTGCCATGGTCCCTAGCAAGCTTAAACACAATCTGCAAACAAAACACCCGTCACTCCAAAACAAGGACACAGACTACAGAAACAGGCAACTTGCGAATGCACGTTCTCACAGCTCTAAACGACGCAGAGCAAAGCGAATTTTATCAAAAACTCTGATTCCAAGTGAAGCAAATGTTCTAGTGAGAACACACCCTAAGAGAAATTAATATTACTGGACTGCAAAGCCATTGTGAACACGATGCTTAGCTCTGATGTCATTAAAGAAATTGCCAAAGTTCCCCTCTCGATTAAGACGATTCTGCAGACATCGAAAGTGTTGTTTTGAAGAAGATACGTGGCAGTGGGCAGTTTGCTTTGCAACTTGATTCTTGGCTCAACTCTTGGCCAATGCACGCTTTGTGGATGGAGACACAATCACAGAAAATGTCTTTTTTGCAAGACATTGCATAAAAAAAACAACAGGGGAAGAAATATTTCAGATCACATCAGAGTATGTCGAACAAGGAGGACTTCAGTGGAACAGAGCGTAAGTGTCTGCACTGATGGAGCAGCAGCTATGTTGCAGAGACTTTACCAGCGGAGATATCTGATGTGTTGAATGCTGTTGTTCCTATGGTAAACTTTGTAAATACAAGACCTCTGAAAAGCCGCTTATTTGCAGCATTATGTGAAGAGATGGGAGCGGAGCATAAGACGTTATTGCTCCATACGGCGGTCCGATGATTGTCCCGCGGAAAAGTGCCGGCCCGCGTATTTGAGTTACGGGAGGAGCTGAAAACCTTTTAACTGCTGAGAAGTGTGATGACGCAAAGCTGCTCGCAAGTGACAAATTGTGCGCAAGGCTCGCATACATGGCCAACATACAGGGCCAGGCTTCGCACTGAGTGAGTATAACGACAAGTTCTTATAATGTTAAGTATATGATAGGCTACTATGTATCATTTTGTAACATTTGAGATGGCGGTGTGCCGTGGGATCTTTTCAAGGTAAGAAATGTGCCGTGGCACAAAAAAGGTTGAAAAACACTGCACTAGACCACCACTACCCGTATGGGATACGTCACACAGCGCGTCGGATTCAACGTCAATGAACGTCAACGTCAATGAACGTCAATGTCAATGAACGTCAATGTCAATGAACGCACACGCACAACAACAACATCGCACGTGAAACGCCCACGTTTCGGTAGCTAGCAACATTCATGGTGGATAAATGACTTCAGCAGAGCCAGAAGCAACGATTTAGTCCCGAAGAAAAACAGCACTTCTGTTGTAAGTATTTCGGGTTTAGGACGACAGATGTGCAACAAAAGCAGGTTTTGGGCACGACCTGTCGTGGAACAGTGACAGTCGCTACATCCAGACGCAACGCCACAAACCTGTATCAGCACTTGAAAAAGTACCACGGGCAGCTCTATGACGGAGAGTTAAGTGAAAGTCCCGTAGCCCAGTCTAACCAGTGGTGTAGTCTACGTGATACGCAGGACTATGCCGTATACCCACTAGGAAAGGACAAGGATTTGCGTATACCCACTAGAAAATGCGCGAGGATACGTAACGGCGTTTTGTGACAGAACTTTCACTTTCATTCATAAAATTCACCCCGTCTGTGTTACGAAGCACTTACTTCGAACTTTCTGACATGTTTGTTATCGCATAACCAGTCGTTCAGAATGCTAGTCTCAGTATTTCCCCTACAGAGCCTTGGGGTGGGCGGGCCGCGAATTTGCGAAACCTAGGATGGTAGGGGGAGGCAGCCAATGAGGGGGCAATGAGGGAGTGCTTCGCCAACCAATCAGGTAGCGGTATTGCCCTGCCTCCCCTTACCATCCTAGGTTTCGCAAATTCGCGGGCGGGCCAGACCTCCACACACAGCTTCGTGCCGCTGGATAATGCTTTTGGTTTGTTTTGTGTGCGCGTGCGACGCGAGAGAGTTTTTGCAGGGTGAAAGCTCTGCAGAAGAAAGTAAGCAAGTTGAAACGTTAGCAAATATAATTACTGTGTTCTGACAGAGAAAGTTGGTTCAAATTAGTCGTTATTATTGTGATTAGAAAGTGTCTCATTATAGTTTCATGGTGTGAATAATAGTGTCAAAGAACTAGCAAGCTAGCTAGCTCAGAGGTGATTAGATGAGCTAGTCTGCTGCACACATGCCAGCTAAAGAGCTAACTGGAGGCACTTTATTATTTTACTTAAAGTAGATATACAATCTTTCTTATTCTGCTAGAATTGGGCTTTATGGTAATACCATAATGGTATATTTACAGTACATGGACAGTGGATTGAAGCATTGGAACAAACCCTCACTCATTGGAAATGTCTGTTTTTTGTAGTTGGACATACGATTTTCTTACAGGTGAGAGAGTAAGTAAAGACAGTATCTGACTGCATTGCCCACAGCAACCCAATATTCAATTAGAATTATGTTATGATTTGATATGAATTCAATGCATACCTCTTATTAAATTATAAATACTCTGGTTGTTATGTTTGCCTTTTGGTTGACAGCAAAAGAGGGAAAGAGGAGGATAGGGAGGGAGAGAAGGAGAGAGCAGGATGGTGTCGGCACACCAGAGAGAGAGAGCAAGAACCAGGTGAGAAAGTGGACAGGTAGTCAAGACCACATAAGTAAGTAGCCTTGAGAACCAATGGTTCTGGAGCCTAACGGCCCATAGGGAAGGAGCCTATCTCCTGTTTCTGTAGCGTGAGGCAGCTTGATGTACAAGTACAGTCCATGCCACCCCCCCCCCCCCCCCCCCCCCCCCCCCCAAGGCAGCAAACACTGGTGTAGATGCATACTGTATGCATAAGTGAGTGTGGTGGTGCTTATGGGGTGTCGCTACGGGACAGGTGTCGCTCTGACTGGGAGGGCAAAATCACAGTATACCCACCCACTAGAAAAAACTAGACTACACCACTGAGTCTCTAACGTTAAGCAAACTAGAGTTTTAGAGTCGTTTGCGGCTGTTACCCCGTATGAAAAGGGCTCACGAAGGCACCGTGAAATAACCAATTCCATCACGCATTACCTCGCTAAAGACATGGTGTCTATTAACACTGTGAGCAACGAAGAGTTTAAAAAACTAATCCAAACGCTGGATAAAAGATTATGTGATTCCATCCCGCACGTACGGAGCTGAAACATGTGGAGTACTATGCAACAACAACCGATCTGCGGTCGAGCCGTGCACTTACATAGGCCTACATTACGACGAGTTGAAGAGCTTTATCTATTTCAATGTTTACAGAAAGGACCTATTCTTTTTTACTGGACATTTTTATTATCACTTTATTTAACTTGATTGCAGTATGTGCAATATTTAGATGCTGCTCCTGAGCCATAATTAAATAACCTTGTTTGTAGAAAGGTCCTATTTTATTTTCATATTGGAATTGTTAAAAAAAAAAAAATACACTTGAGAGAAACAAAATGGCAGCTGTTTAAAAAAAAACATACATAAATATGTTGTTCCAATTCATATCTTTTAAGTTCTCATCCTTGCATTAGAACAGTTTGATGGCATAAGAGCAGTTAACAGTTTGATGGTATCATGTGGTAATGCGCTCTGAAATTAGCCCATGATAGACAGATTCATCCAATCACCTGCCAAGTATTTTTTTAAAGTACCTGCCCTTTTCCAAACAGCTTCCAATTAAGCTTTCCTAGATGGTTGTGTGAAACAAACCACCTGAGTCAGGTTAGTAATGCTCCATCACATGTTTTAATCTGAAGCTTGATTTTAAAGCAACCCAACTTTAAAGCAACCCAATGTAAGTTTAGTTCTTTCACTCGTAGCTCGGGCTGTGGGGGTGCTAGAGGAGGGAGCCTCTAAGTCCCCTGAAGACGTACAAACAAACTGCACTATTATGCTATATACAGTGGGAATGTGGCATCCAGCCTGCGCTCCATTGCCTCCAATTGTCTGTGAGCTGTAGCCTCACTGGAGCGCCTGGCCGCAAGATCCCGGGTCGAGAGCCACACCTTCTGCCCCGGCCCCCGGGCGAAAGATCGGGGCCGGGCGACGCCTGCGGTTGGCCTGAAGCTGGGACCGAACCGACGCCCGCTGAAGCGCCGCCCTCACCCGCCTCCAGGTCAGCGACCGACGTGGGCTTGGACGGAGGGCACCTCCGCCTCCTCCTCCTGCTCAGGGAACTGACGCCCGCTGAAGCGCCGCCCTCACGCCGCCCTCACCCGCCTCCAGGTCCCGCCCTCACCCGCCTCCAGGTCAGCGACCGACGTGGGCTTGGACGGAGGGCACCTCCGCCTCCTCCTCCTGCTCAGGGAATAGGGGGGGTTGATAGCCACATCGGGTGCTGCCGTGGGGGCGTGTTTGAAGCGGTCGTGGGCCCTGGTCTTGCTGAGCAGCGTGAGCCCCATGCTGTCCACGGTCTCCTCCAGACCGTCCTTCCTGTCTATCTCCACTGTGTAGTCGTTGGCCTGGGGGGGGGGGGGGGAGACAAGGAAGGCAAGGCTTTACCACCCTGGTTACACACTCATCCCCTCAGTCCCAGTCCTGAGCCGAACTGTGCTGAGCTGACCTGTCCTACACATCCAGCACAGTTGCTGCAGTTGCTGGTATTTTTTTGATGAGTGGGGCAGTCTCACTCATATTTTTCATGTTATTGGATAGAGATAGTGAAGGTAGACAGGAAAGTATGGATGAGAGGGCATGGGACGGATTCGACGGATTCGAACGACATCGGCACATGTGTTCACTGTAGACCGTGGTGCTAGACCACTGGACCACCCCAGGCCACCTTGTTTCTTTTTTTGATCAACAAATCTAACGTTGGAAGACAGCAGATGGAGGATAGATAGATAGATAGATAGGTAGATACAGTAGATAGACAGAAAGACAGATAGATATACAGATAGATAGATAGATAGATACTTTATTGATCAGTACTCAGTCTTATGCAGTCATTATTATATCACTTAATGTAACTCATATCTGCTGCATGAATGTTGCTGTGGATAACCCCTGAATCACCCCCTTCACCTTTGACCTTTCACCCTCTCTCTCTCTCTCTCTCTCTCTCTCTCTCTCTCTCTCTCTCTCTCTCTCTCTCTCTCTCTCTCTCTCTCTCTCTCTCTCTCTCTCCTGTTTGCAGTACAAATGCTGTGGCTTTGAGAACTCCACGGAGGACGGCCTCAATACCACCACGGGCCTGCTGCACCCCGACGTACAACACAACACCCCTCGCCACCCCCCCTTCTCACACACACACACACACACACACATAAGCACACGCACACGCACACACCCACACGCACACGCACACGCACACTCACACGCACACTCACACACACACACACACACACACACACACACCTCTTTAATCTCCAATGATTGTGTGTGTGTGTGTGTGTGTGTGTGTGCGCGTGTGTAATAACTGTCTTTCCTCCTCCCCAGGGCTGCATCTCCAAGCTCATCCTCGTCATCCGGGAGCAGTGCCTCGT
Organism: Nansenia antarctica; assembly: GCF_963989245.1. NCBI lineage: Eukaryota > Metazoa > Chordata > Actinopteri > Argentiniformes > Microstomatidae > Nansenia > Nansenia antarctica. The sequence continues at coordinate 23,310,947 of NC_137675.1, read as the reverse complement.
CATCAGCTCCATCGTGGTATTTATCTGTGCCGTGGAGGTGAGTCCCTCATAAACCTATCAGCTTCTCTGGTGACAACAAGGGGTTAAGAGACATCGGGCCGGTTTCACAGCCAAGGCGTAAGCCTATATCCTAGACTAAGAAGCGTTTTCAATGGAGATTTTACATTGAAAGTGTGATTTAGTCCAGGACTAGGCTTAAGCCTTGTCTGTGAAACCGGCCCATAGACCTCAACTCGGCAGCCAGACAAGATGGCCACCGTATTGGTCTCCCGATGAACAAGGGATGCCATTTCCTGTAAGTTGTTTTGAATCGAAACATGATTGAGATGAAACAAACAAAGAAAACAGATCCCGCCGGTCCTTTCTCTTGCCCTGGTGTCCAGTACTGAAATTAGGTTTTGACAGTCAGTGACCACGCCAGCCTCGTCACATGAATGAACCATCAGCAAATATGTCTGATCCCATGCTAACCCTATGTTCAAATAGACTTTTAGATTAGATTAGATTAGATTAGATTCCACTTTATTGTCATTACCGAGTACAAGTACCAGACAATGAAATGCAGTTGAGCATCTAATCAGAAGTGCAAAAATAGTGACATAGTGCAAAACATGATATTGCCGGATATTAAGGATATATACAGTTATGAAATGATAAGTAATAATAGCTTGGATTTGTATAGCGCCTTTCATAAAACCCAAGGACGCTTGGTCCAGCATTATTATTATACGCAAGTACAGCATTATTCAAGCGTTACCATGGTAGTGACATGGTTTCCTACTCAGGGATAAAGGCTGTTGAATAATTCTATGTGACAGCAGCTGGTGAAAGCGGGAACAAGTCCGCAACTGATCAAATGTTCTGACTTTTCAATGACACACTCGCTAGTCAAGCCAAAATATTGCAATGCAATGGATCCGGTGAGTAATCCCCACTACTACCTAGTTAGTGGAGTAGTGGGGATTACTCACCGAATCCATTGCATTGCAATGTTTTGGCTTGCCTAGCGAGTCAAAATGTATTTGGTTGCCGACTTCTTCTCGCTTTCACCAGCTGCTGTCACATTTGGTTCCCCATCTAATCTGCATGTGTTTGTTGTGTTTGCAGTTTCCATGATCGTGTCCGTGGTGTTGTTCGTAATAAATCAAATCAAATTTTATTTGTATAGCGCATTTCTTACAAGATGCAACTCAATGCGCTTCACATAATGAACATTCTCAGTCAATCAATCAATCAATCAATCAATACTGACAGAGCCGCAAGCAGGCAAAAGTAAAAACCTGTACACTATGTAGCCAGGAAAAATTCCCTTGCAGCCCTCTACACATAGAGCGACTACTAGCCAGTTTACCTACCAGCACCCAGCGGTGGGCCCCCACACCCCCCCCCCCGGGGAGCCCCCGCCGCCCCACACACCCAGCCCGCCCCACCACCAGCACACCCAGCCCAGCCAAGCAAGCACAGACCATAAAGGCCCCGCACAAGGACGGCCAAGCAGGTGCCCCGGCGGCGGAACAGACCAAGCACACGGGGCATCCGGGGGCCCCCAAGGGGAGGCCCAAGGACCACCGGCGCAAAGCAAGCAAGCAAGGGCGAAAAACCTGTACACCATGTAACCAGGAAAAGTTCCTTGCATATTATCGGCGTACACACTGTCCATAAATTTAGTGTTATATCTGCATCGTTCTGCATCCAGCATGGGCACAGGTCCTGCCAAAAGAGAATCTTAAGCGCAGTTATGATGCAACAACACAATAAAGATGACAGCAATACAACCTGATGGTGGTCCAGGTACATCCTGGTACCGGTTCCAGTACTGCTCTAGGTGCTACTGGGAGCTGACAGTGCCTCATCAGCACCCGGGTCCTTTTTCCTGTCAACACAAATCTCAAAACACGAGTATGGTGTAATGGCCTAGTGATCCTAGTTCTATAATGTCCAATGTCTCCCTTAGTAGCAAAAGGCGACATTGAATAAGTAGGTTTTTAGGTCTCGCTTAAAATTTTCCTGAGTTTTAGACAACCTCAGGCCCTCAGGTAGGGTGTTCCACAATCTAGGAGCATATATGCTAAAAGCTGATCCTCCAAATCTCTTTGTCCTAGCCTCTGGCACTATTAAAAGTTCCGTGCCACTAGACCTTAGGGGTTTAGCTGGTGTGTATCTTATGAGCATGTCCACCATGTAATTGGGTGCATCGCAGTGGAGTGATTTATAGACTAGTAAAAGGATCTTAAAGTCTATTCTATAACTGACAGGGAGCCAGTGTAGTGATCTCAAGACAGGTGTGATGTGCGCTCTTCGTTTGGTCCTAGTAAGGACACGAGCAGCAGCATTCTGAACCATTTGGAGTCTATTAATAATTTTTTGGGGGAGACCCGTCAGGAGAGCATTACAGTAATCTAGCCTACTAGTAACAAACGCATGCATTAATTTTCGGTGTCTGCCTGGGAGAGAAATGATTGTACCTTAGTGATGTTTCTTAGATGGTAGAAGGATGTTTTAATAGTATTATTAATATGAGTTTCAAAATGTAGATCTGGGTCAATTATGACACCAAGATTCCTAGCCTGACACTTAGTGTTAAGAGCTAGTGTTTTCAGGTGTGCAGATAATTTCTCTCTCCCAGTTTTCTCGCCAATGATCAATACCTCTGTTTTTTCTTGATTGAGTTGGAGAAAATGTTGTGTCATCCAAATATTAATATCAGCAATACAATCTATCAGGTGGTCGATCATCTTGTAGTCGTTGGGAGTTACTGAGATATAAAGCTGAGTGTCGTCAGCATAGCTGTGGTAGTTAACGCTATGCCTCTTGATAACAGAACTGAGGGGTAGCATGTATAGGCTAAAAAGCAACGGTCCTAAAATGGACCCCTGGGGAACTCCACAGGTTGCGCTATAATTTTTTGACTTATGGTCACCAAGGGCTACAAAGTAGTCTCGGTCAGCCAGGTAAGTCCTGAACCAGTTTAAGACCGGACCTGAGAGGCCAACCCAGTTTTCAAGTCTCTCAATAAGTATGGAATGGTCTACCGTATCAAAGGCTGCACTTAAGTTTAAGAGTACAAGAATCGAGAGTTTTTTCGAGTCTGCATTTATCCTAAGGTCATTAGTTACCTTAAGCAAAGCGGTTTCTGTGCTGTGGTATGATCGGAAACCTGACTGAAGTGGGTCATACCTATTATTTAAGACTAAGAATTCATGAAGCTGTTTATACGCTGCCTTTTCTAAAATGTTGCTTAGAAAAGTGAGATTGGATATTGGTCTACAGTTTTTTGGATCAGAAGGATCTAGGTTACTTTTCTTCAGGGTGGGTCTAACCAGGGCAGTTTTAAGCGCCGCTGGAAATATCCCTTTAAGTAGGGAGTGATTTACAATGCCTAGTATGTCATCAGACACAGATTCAAAAATGTCCTTAAAAAAGGTGGTAGGAATAGGGTCAAGAGGACACGTAGACGGTTTAAGCTGTGACAGAATTTTACCTAATGTTTCAGTACTCATCATGGTGAACATGCTCATAGTCATGTTCTGTGGTGGCGGATCTATAGTGTTACACAAACCTAGTCTTTCCTGAGTAATACACATTCTAATATTTGTTATCTTATCCCTGAAGTGGGCTGCAAATTCCTGCATTTGGTGACAGAGGCTGTGCCGTCTAGTGTTCTAGGAGCAGGGTTTACAGGGCAATCAATTGTCGAGAACAAGACCCTGGGGTTATTCTTGTTTGTAGATATTATATTTGAGAAGTGATTTTTCCTAGCATTTCGCATTGCCAAGTTAAAGGCAGATAGATGTTCTTTAAAAATATTCTGATCAATCTGTAATTTGCTCTTTCTCCATCTGCGCTCAGCTTTCCTACATGTTCTCTTTAGGAGATTTATTTCACTGTTTCTCCATGGTGCTCTCCTCTTGGCTCCAACCTTTTTTAGTTTGGTAGGTGCCAGGGAGTCTAGGGCCATTTTTACTTTATTGTTAAAGGTAATTACTAAGTCGTTTTCATATAACGTGGGAGTTGTGTGATTACTGTTCATTAAAGCTTTGAAATTCTCAGCCACTGCAGGGGTAAGATAACGTTTTTTAACAACACGTTCAGCATTGCTTTCAGCTTTACGTGTTACAATGGTAAAGAAAATACAGAAATGGTCAGAGAGGGCCAGGTCGCTGATACCTGATATTGAGACCTCAAGACCCTTTGTAATCACAAGATCAAGGGTATGGCCATGATTGTGAGTGGGTTCATTGACATGTTGGATAAAATCCATAGATTTCAAGAGGTCAATAAAATCCCTAGCCCTCAAATCAGCCTCATTATCAACATGAAAATTAAAATCACCAGTGATAATAATCCTATCATAGTTGGGATGGATAATGGATAGGAACTCAGAGAAGTCAGGTAGGAAGGTAGGGGCTGGTTTCGGCGGCCTGTATACAGTTACCGTTAGAATAGGTGGTTGGCATGCCATAACTGTGGCATGATATTCAAAGGAGGAGAATATATCAAAGGATATGCTCTTGCAGTTTAGATTATTTGAAGCTATGGTAGCTGTTCCTCCCCCCTTTTTTCAATTTCTGATTGATTGGAAAAAACTGTAGTTGGGGGGAGATGCCTCAATAAGGGCTGCTGCTCCATTTGTATCTAGCCAGGTTTCTGTGAGTAGCATACAGTCGAGTTTTCTATCACAAATGAGCTCATTTATGATAAAAAAAAAAAAAATGTAATACTGTGCAACGGCTACAATTAGGCCACCACTCCAGCACCTGGGGTCACGACCTTTAGGCAACCAGAGCCAACCTCTAAATAAATGTTGCTTGCAAATGAAGCCTCTGTCATAAGAATGTGGTTATTATGCTTACGGACGGGAGATATTTTATCATATGTTTCTTCATCCAAATTGATCACAGTCTTTATGAAAAACCTTGTGCCAAAACGTGTGTGTGTGTGTGTGTGTGTGTGTGTGTGTGTGTGTGTGTGGTGTGTGCGTGTGCGTGTGTGTGTGTATGTGTCTGTCTTGGAGCATGTGTGAGTGCTTGTGTGTGTGTTCCTGTGTGTGGGTTGGTTGTCTGCGCAAGTGTACGAACGCAGATGTAGGCCTCACAGGAACATACATTGACAACAGCGCCCCCGTGTGGAATATATCTAAAATGACAACCTGTCAGTCTCTCAGGCAGTGTCAAGGCAGTGTCAAGGCAAGGTAACAACCAGCTCCAAGGGTCTCCCTAGGGTCTCTTCACACAAACACATCCCTGAGAACCACCCTCTCCGCTGTTGTTGTCGTGTGGTCATCACTTCACACAGTCCAGGTCCGGTACAAATGCCAGTATAAATGCCCCTGGGAAAGAGATGAAGGGGTGGAAATGGAACAGCCGTAGGGCCTATTACCACCTTGCTCCCCCATGGGAACCCCTCCCAGGGCAGACAGCCAGCGACTGATCAGGTCACGGGTGAGGGAGCAGGCAGGGATAATGGTATTACGATGGGTCATCATCACAGTCAGGCAGGCGGGCAGGCAGGCAGGCAGGCAGGCAGGCTGCACCTCATTGCAAATTGATAGTAAAGTGGCTGTTTGTCCACCAGGCATAAACCCATAATGGCTTTACCGCCGTGCCATCAGAACAACTTAGGTGGGGAGAGTTTGAGTGTTTCAATGCCGTGTCTGGTGCTCTTTGGACATGGTTTGGATGGACACTCTCTGACGCTCATTTGCAAGATGCCTTCAATCATTCACAGCGAGCTCCAGTGTGCTTGTTTTCTCCGACAGTTTAATTTACTTTTTTCACATTTACATTTTTGCTATTTAGTTTTATTTGTTTAAAATAAGTGAATCATCTATGCATCAGTCATCGTACGAAAAAAAAACTATCTATGCTAGGACCAGGGGCCATTGGCAGTCACAATGCTTAATCATAAGGTTCACATTACTTTTTTTTATGACTTTGTTTTACTGTATTGGGGTAGAATGTAAGTAAAAATTTGCTGTAGGGCTTGCATTATGCTGGCCTGTAAACCTAATTTATTATCAAGCACTAAATGATTATCAAAATCAAAGCAATGAGATGGTGAGACATTTTCGTTCCCACACATTTTCTTGAACTAGACTATCTCTCTCCCCCTTCAAAGCTTCTCACCGTGTTTCAAACACCCACACCTGTCATAAACCAAAACCTTTTATGTTGACAATGTCCCTGGGCCTTGTAGACCATTTACCTGGGTGTGATAAAACGGCCATTAGGATGGGAATTATGACACCTTTCATTATTCAAACGAAGGTGAAGGCCTGTTGTTCTTTATAAAAAGGTCTAGACTAGTGTCTCAGAGCACTGACAGCAAGGTTTCCGTTAGGAACCTTGAACCTCCAAACTCTGTAACAACAATTTATTAATCCACTGGCTAATAACTATTTTTTTAATGAAATCCTGAACGATTTTATCCATACATATTTTTACTGTACCATATCTGTTTATTTCTCTGAAGAGAAAATGGCTTTTTTGATCGGTTTCGTATTTTTGTCCACTTTTGCTGCCATGGTTTTTACATTTCCCCACAACGTTCTAAACAGCGTTCTAAAGGGGGCGAAGGACTTTGAATCATCAGGCAACGGTCCAGACGAACCCATTCGGGGAATAGTCAAAGTAGTCAAACTTAACCCCCATCAACTGGCCCAATCGGGTCTCTTTCGCCGAGGACTTGGCCTCCACGCCGCACCCAGCAGGCCGAGAGTGCCCTTCCCTTCGTTCTTGGCCATGGGACGTCCGCGCCCTGCTGCGCTTTCGGTGCCCTCGATGCCGCTGCACCGGCGTCACGGCGGTCACCCCGGGGTGGATGTGAAGAGGAGACAGGGGTTTGAGATGTGGCAGAAAGCCATGGACAAGAGCGAACACGGAAAGATGTCCATGGCGCTTCCCATCAACTTGAAGGACACGGCCAAACAGACGTGCGCCACAGTGCCTTTTACGCAGGTAAGGGATTACCCAAAAAAACAGTAGCCTTATTGTCGTTTGCAGTGTCACATCATCATGAAGATAAGAGGGAAATTATATTAAGAATAATCATATTGGCCAAACATGGACAAAGATTATTGGTGCTACTTGGCCATATGAGGAGTGATCAATATTCTTGTGTGATCATGGATCTAGATACATGTTCTGAGCCTTGTTGTGGTGATGTTCTATGGAGCAAAATTCGGCTTTTGTTGCTTTGAATAAAAGTCTACGGGGAAACCAAACAGCTCCGGTTTCTGGCATTTGTGTTTTTACAAAGTTTTCTACGACATTTTCTACCATAGTTTGAGTCGAGGCTTCATGCCATTTATCTTCGTCATATCCTCATGACATTGCTATGTGAGAATAGGATAATATAGAGTATTTTTCTTGAGACTTTCTTTCTTTTCGCCACAGGTACCACAGCAAGAGCATCTTCTCAAAGCTCCGTGAGTGAGCAGTCCTCAACTCACGGTCCACCATCGCCCCCCTCTGGTGAGAATATAGATGAATGAATGAATGAATGAATGAATGAATGAATGAATGAATGAATGGACTTTATTGTCATTGCTACAGTACAGGTACCAAACAACGAAATTTAGGAGAGCTGGCTCCCCTGGTGTTAGGAAAGAAAAAAAAAAACTTTTAGAAAAAGAATAAAATCACAAGAAGGTAAGGAGCTGGTTTACATAAATAAAGGCTATGTACACAATCCACTGTACTATATTGCACAGATAGTCAACTAGGGTTGTCATATTGCACAATAGTATTTTTTCACGTTATTTAAAGTGTCACAGTTTGCAGGCTTGAAATGTACATGTTTGTGCCTCAGCACTACACCTGATTTTTTCAGTCCAGCAGCTGCCATACAATCCGTCCAGACTGTCCAGGGCCCAGAACTTAGGTCTTTGCTGTGTTCAGGGCCTGGACGGCCCTGTGGTAGAAGCAGTTCTTCAGTCTGTTTGTCTTAGCGGCCGGGGTCCTGTACCTCCTTTTCGAGGGCAGCCTGATAAAGTGTACGTGCCCAGGGTGGGTCGGGTCCCTGGAGATCTTGGAGGCCTTCCTGAGACAGCGTGTGTTGTACAGCTCTTCCAGAGAGGGGAGGGGGGCGCCGGTGATCTTCTGTGCTGTTCTCACGACTCTCTGTAGCGCATTTCTCTCCGCTGTTGTGCAGCTGTAGAACCAGTTGCAGATGCCGTAGGTGAGGATGCTCTCCACTGCGCCGCGGTATATATATCTGATATCTGATAAGTGCACATTTATTTATTTAATTTCCGCTTCAATATGGAGTAAATGTGTATAAAGATGGCAGATAATAATGGTAAAGATGACAGGAAGCGTGGGAAACGGCTAGGTGATGCCATGTGGCCAAAGGAACGAGGCCAGAGAACTTAATCATTTACAATTGAGGTGACACTAGCCGGCCCAAACGAACATACGTGTGGCCAAAGCAGACGTGGCCAGAGTGAACAAGACCAAGAGCAGTTAATCATTTATGTTCACATGTGTCTGCGATTCACGTTTTTGTGTAATGATTGCCTGCTTGCTGAGTCCCTAATTGCATGTATTACTATACGATTGTCATGGAGACCATTAAAGATGAGACAAAAGAAATACTAGAAAGCTTGATTATCATATGAAAGCCTAATAGGGATATTTGATAATACAAAAATAAAAAATATTAAGATAATGAGCAATATTCACACTAGCGTACTACATAGCCTATAAGCAATGTATTGGAAATGCAGTTTTTTAAGTGTGGACATTGAAACAGAGCCTGAGAATGGAGAAGACGGTATTGAATGATCATTCACTCACTACATATCAACTCAAGTTTGGTTCTCTCTGACTGAGGTTTCAACCAATCACAATGGAGTAAAATAAATGATGCCACACCACACATTGTGTACTTCTGTTTTCTTTTATTATTCATATTATTATTGTTTATTATCATTATTATTATTATCATTATTATTATTATCATTATTATTATTATTATTATTATTATTATTATTATTATTATTATTATTATTATTATTATAATAAGAGATCCGGCTGCCATTGATGTACCGAAGCTGTCAATTGATGTTATTATCAGAAGCACACAACTCACTCACTCTCTCACACAGCCTCACTCTCTCACTTTTCTGTCTCTCATCCCCACTCCAGTCCGATAGGTGGCGGTAATGCACGATAATAATGCTGCTGTCACAGCTGCTAAAGTAGAGCTCTGTTATCGTATAGCAAGTCAACTACTATGCCTGGCTGTCAAGCGCAATTTCTATCATGTACATGGACCCTGAATCAACCGTTGAAGGTTAGTAGTCTCTGCAGACAGAATCATTGCATCTGAACGAAACATGGACGCTCTTAAGAACAGCTTGAAAGTGATCTAACCAGCTAGCTACATTTAAGCCAGTTTTGCTAGTCATACTGATACTGCTACTCCAATCGCGGCTTCGTACGATGTATCGAAAGTATACGAATCGTTGTTAATCGGTAGTGTTTAAAGAGGAATATTAGCCCTTAGCGAGTCAACGTAGTTTAGATTCATGTGTTTGTTTGTGTCGTCCATCCCTGTTGTTTTGGTTGACAGGTGTCAATCATTCAATCACTGTACATACTTTGTGTTTTGTCCCCCGCCCCCACCTGTGGTGTATGTCCCCACCTGTCCTACCCGCTGTACATACCGTATGTTTTGTTGTATTGTTCTTCCCATGTTGGATGTATGTTTATCTTGTAGATAGTACTAGTTATTTGTCTGTATTATCTTGTAGATAGTACTAGTTTTTTGTCTGTCTTACATGTAACGATGAATTGAGAATCAAGGACCCCAATTGAAATAAGCCAGTGGCTTTCTTGGGTTTTTATCCTGTTAGTTGACCTTGTATGTAATATGTACTTTCATGTACCTACTTCTGCAAATCTTCTAATAAAGTTTTCAATCAATCAATCAAAATCATCTCCCTCTGTCCTCCCTCCGTCTCCTGGTCCCACCGTTACGTCTGATGTCAGACTTATTAAATTATACTTAAGTATATTAACATATACTTTTAATAACAGAATCCTTATAAATAGGTAGCGATGAGTATTAGCCTAACTTCTTTGAAACATAAATATTGTTTGTGCGTCATCCCTGTTCAAAAATGTTGACCTCGCGATATCTGGCTGATTTTAACGAGGCTGCTTCTTTTTTGTTGACAGGTGTCAATCATCTCCCTCTGTCCTCCCTCCGTCTCCTGGTCCCACCGTTACGTCTGATGTCTGCGTTCATGTGGCAGGTGGCTCAGCAGCGCGACGTGACGCAGTATGAGAAGCTGGAGGAGTTTGTTACCTTGGTGACAGAGATGGTTCCTGAGCTGATGAGCTCTAGACAGAGGACTCAACTCCTCCTGGGACTGAGGGCAAGGGTGAGGAGGGGAAAGCACAGCTGTAAACCCCAACCTCCTCTGAAGGGTTGTACATACTGTATAGTAAACCATATGGTTTTAAAGGGAAGGTCCTCCTGCCTCTCTCATGTGTGCGCCTCTGTTTTTCAGCTGATTTTGGAGTTATGCAATGAGAGAACGGCTGACCTTCTCACCCTCCTGCCACACCTGGACAGGATACAGAGGTTAACGGAGCAGTACTCTGGATGCACAGACGTAAGTTCCCTCAGCAATGTTTTAGGAGGCGTCATATGGTATAATCTCTTTCTACTTCGGTGTTGTAGGTTGAAACTGTTATGGAGTTTGTGTATTTAGCCTACTTTCCTTGACTATGCCTTCTGACAGAGAAGTGATGATGAGTTGGAGGCTTCAGACTCCAACTTTGTGGAGCTGGTCAAAACTCTGCTGGAAGACCCCTCTGAGAAGGAGCACTTTTTCCAGGTCAGCACATTTCTTTCTCAGCCGTCAGGCCTATATGAGGCCTATGGAGGTCTTTGAAGAATGAATTATGGTTCCCTTTCCTTCACTTACTTTCTGATTACTCAGAATACTCTGTGTGTGTGTGTGTGTGTGTGTGTGTGTGTGTGTGTGTGTGTGTCTGTGTCTCTGTCTCTGTCTCTCTCTGTGTGTGTGTGTGTGTGTGTGTGTGTGTGTGTGTGTTTGTGTGTCAGGAGGTGTTCCCGCTACACTACGGACCTCGTTATGATACAGCCCTGCAGATCCTTGTGTGGGAGTTTGTGTCCCGCCTGGAGGAGCTGCTCCCTATCCCAGACCTCACACAGGTACAGAGTGAAGCCTCTTGTAAAAGATTGCTCATATACAGTTGAATAAGAATTTGACACATAAACATTTTAATGTAAACTATCCATGACGTTGCTCTCAGACAGCAGCATGGCTCAGTGCTGCCCCCTCTGTCTTGGAGGAATGTGGACATGCGGCCCTTGACCCTGAACAGCTGAAGACTCTACTGCAGCACCAGCAACACCTGGGGAACTTGCGAACTAGTAAGTCTTGACCCAGGAGAACAGTTTGCTGCCTCACGGTATCTTAAGCTGCAGTTAACCTGTCCTCTATGGTGTTAGTGAGCAAAAAAGGTGCTTCAAATAGAATCTAATTGATAACAATACATGCATGAGTACATATCTATCTATAGGCCAACACCCTCCCAATATTTAAACAGGCCCTCAAAACCCACCTCTTCAAGCTTGCCTTCACCAGTTAACCCTCTCCCCCTCCCCTTCCCATGAGTCCCCAGCACTACCTTTGTACCCCTATACTTTCTTTTATTTATTTTTTGTTTCTTTTTATTATTACTACTCGATCTTTTCAGTTTGTAAAGCATCTTTGAGTGTCTAGAAAAGCGTAGCTATATAAGTCTAATGTAGTATTATTATTATATCTCAATATGTTGTTGTATTTATTCAATTCAATATGTAATATGTTCTCCCCCCCACCCAGGTCATTCATACTACTACACTGCAGATACCATCCTTTTCACACTCTCCCTCCCTCCAAAACGGAGAGTTGTTGTTGATTCTTGTTTGGATGGAGACGAGGACATTGACAATGGGAGAGGAGAAGAAGAAGTGGGAGGAGAAGAAGAAGAAGGAGGAGGAGAAGAAGAAGAAGGAGGAGGAGAAGAAGGAGGAGGAGGAGGAGGAGGAGGAGAAGGAGAAGTAGGAGGAGAAGAAGAAGAAGGAGGAGGAGGAGAAGAAGAAGGAGGAGGAGGAGGAGAAGGAGAAGTAGGAGGAGAAGAAGAAGAAGTAGGAGGAGAAGAAGAAGATGAAGAAGGAGGAGGAGGATCCATTGGAGGCAGAGGGCTGGAAGAGGAGGCAGAGGAAGAAACAAAAGACTGGTGGAGGAAAGAAGAATTAGAGGATGAAGACGACAGGGAGAGAAATGATGAACAGAAGGAGGAGGGGCAATTCAATGATTCTGTCACTGCAGGATTGGCTGGTGGTGCTTCACCATCTCTGGTTCTCTCCTGCTCCCTGTGTCCATTTACTCACAGAAGAATGTCCCAGCTCCACCAGCATATCAGGAAGGAACATCTAGGAGTGGCCATTTTGGCTCAAAGACAGGGCCACTTTGGCTCAACGAAAGCTGCCTCTGGTTCTGGTGACCCTAAGCTGCCCAAGAGGAGAATGGGCTCCAAAAACATGACCCACACATGCAACGAGTGTGGGAAGGTTTACAACATCCTGTACAATCTGACAAGGCATAAAAGAACTCACACTCTCCCATTTCAGTGTAGCCAGTGTGGAAAGAAGTTCTCCGGCAAGCGCCTTCTGGAAATACACCAGCGAAATCACACGGGAGAAAGGCCGTTCGTATGCTCATATTGTGGCCGTGGATGCATTAGCAATGCTACGCTCAAACTTCACATACGCACTCATACTGGGGAACGCCCTCACTGTTGCACTTATTGTGAGAAGAGCTTTACCCAAGAGCAGATACTAAAAAGACACATGCGGATGCATGAAGGGGAGAGGAATTACCTCTGTAGCGTATGTGGGAAGGCGTTCCTTGCCTCAGGAGAATTGATGCTACACACACGGTCTCACACAGGAGAACGCCCGTACACCTGCCAAGAGTGTGGGAAGGCTTTTAGCGCGTCATGTCGCCTGAAGCGGCATATGCGCTCTCACACAGGCGAGCGTCCGTACTCCTGCAACGAGTGTGTCAAATGTTTCGCTACTTCGAAAGACCTTAAAAGACACCTGTCTGTTCACACTGGTGAGAAACCCCACCAGTGTTCCCAATGTGAGAAGAGATTTTCGGAAAAGAGTAATATGAGAAAGCATATGAAATCTCATAGAATAGACGAAGCCACACAGATCATGCAGGCACAGCCTGGCTCAAGGTCTCGTAGAAAGAGATGAATGGCAAACTGTGGGCTAGATAATAAAAAATCTACTGAAATACTTTCGTTTTTATCTGTTGAATATGCTACAGTGGCCTGTGCTGCTCTGTTGATACACAAAAGTAACTGGAGTCTGTTTTGTGTTCCTCATAATTTCCTTGACAGAACTCTCAAATGCAGGGTCTTAGATTAATTTTCATCTCAGATGTTGTGCAAAGTACTTTTTGTAAATTAAATGTTTTCAATTGCAACTGTCAAGTGTTCTCTTCTTTTCTGGTTATTCTTTGTAGCAATTGTTTGCAGGATACGTCCCAAAGCTGCTACTGATCTCATCTGCTGGAACATTCACACTGCCAGCCTTGACCCCACTCTCACATTAAATGAGTTATATTAAATTATCACAATAGAATAAGGAAACAGATGTTTTTATTATTTATTTATTTTATATCGAATCATCTCTCTCACACCCCCTTTCTCTCAGATCCCCACTCCAGTCCGGTAGGTGGCGGTAGTGCAGTATAATAAAGTTGCTGCAGAAGAAGAACTGAACAACTCTTGTCCGATTTCAACTATTTGATTGTCATTATACTTTGTTTTTTTCCCCATGGATATGGACCCTAAACCAACAGTTGGAGGTTAGTTTATACGGGCAAAGTAATGTCTCTCTAACGGGACGTGGACGCTCTCAATAACAGCCTGAAATTGATCTAATCTTCTCTAACCTAGCTAGCTAATATTAGCCAGTTTTGCTTGTATTGACAAAGTCCCTTGTTGTTGTAGTTCGTTCGGGTCGAGGCTTCATGTGCATTTTAATAACAGAATCCTTATAAATAGGTAGCGATGAGTATTAGCCTAACTTCTTTGAAACATAAATATTGTTTGTGCGTCATCCCTGTTCAAAAATGTTGACCTCGCGATATGACAACCCTAGTTGACTATCTGTGCAGTATAGTACAGTGGATTGTGTACATAGCCTTTATTGATGTAAACCAGCTCCTTACCTTCTTGTGATTTTATGCATCTATGCTTTTTCTAAAATGTGTTTCTTTTTCCTTTCCTAAACACCAGGGGAGCCTCCCCTCCTAAATTTCGTTGTTTGGTACCTGTACTGTAGCAATGACAAATACAGTCTATCTATCTATCTATCTGGCTGATTTTAACGAGGCTGCTTCTTTTTTGTTGACAGGTGTCAATCATCTCCCTCTGTCCTCCCTCCGTCTCCTGGTCCCACCGTTACGTCTGATGTCTGCGTTCATGTGGCAGGTGGCTCAGCAGCGCGACGTGACGCAGTATGAGAAGCTGGAGGAGTTTGTTACCTTGGTGACAGAGATGGTTCCTGAGCTGATGAGCTCTAGACAGAGGACTCAACTCCTCCTGGGACTGAGGGCAAGGGTGAGGAGGGGAAAGCACAGCTGTAAACCCCAACCCCCTCTGAAGGGTTGTACATACTGTATAGTAAACCATATGGTTTTAAAGGGAAGGTCCCGCCTCTCTCATGTGTGCGCCTCTGTTTTTCAGCTGATTTTGGAGTTATGCAATGAGAGAACAGCTGACCTTCTCACCCTCCTGCCACACCTGGACAGGATACAGAGGTTAACGGAGCAGTACTCTGGATGCACAGACGTAAGTTCCCTCAGCAATGTTTTAGGAGGCGTCATATGGTATAATCTCTTTCTACTTCGGTGTTGTAGGTTGAAACTGTTATGGAGTTTGTGTATTTAGCCTACTTTCCTTGACTATGCCTTCTGACAGAGAAGTGATGATGAGTTGGAGGCTTCAGACTCCAACTTTGTGGAGCTGGTCAAAACTCTGCTGGAAGACCCCTCTGAGAAGGAGCACTTTTTCCAGGTCAGCACATTTCTTTCTCAGCCGTCAGGCCTATATGAGGCCTATGGAGGTCTTTGAAGAATGAATTATGGTTCCCTTTCCTTCACTTACTTTCTGATTACTCAGAATACTGTGTGTGTGTGTGTGTGTGTGTGTGTGTGTGTCTGTGTCTGTGTCTCTGTCTCTCTCTGTGTGTGTGTGTGTGTGTGTGTGTGTGTGTGTGTGTGTGTGTGTGTGTGTGTGTGTGTGTGTGTGTGTGTGTGTGTGCGCGTGCGCGCATTTGTGTGTCAGGAGGTGTTCCCGCTACACTACGGACCTCGTTATGATACAGCCCTGCAGATCCTTGTGTGGGAGTTTGTGTCCCGCCTGGAGGAGCTGCTCCCTATCCCAGACCTCACACAGGTACAGAGTGAAGCCTCTTGTAAAAGATTGCTCATATACAGTTGAATAAGAATTTGACACATAAACATTTTAATGTAAACTATCCATGACGTTGCTCTCAGACAGCAGCATGGCTCAGTGCTGCCCCCTCTGTCTTGGAGGAATGTGGACATGCGGCCCTTGACCCTGAACAGCTGAAGACTCTACTGCAGCACCAGCAACACCTGGGGAACTTGCGAACTAGTAAGTCTTGACCCAGGAGAACAGTTTGCTGCCTCACGGTATCTTAAGCTGCAGTTAACCTGTCCTCTATGGTGTTAGTGAGCAAAAAAGGTGCTTCAAATAGAATCTAATTGATAACAATACATGCATGAGTACATATCTATCTATAGGCCAACACCCTCCCAATATTTAAACAGGCCCTCAAAACCCACCTCTTCAAGCTTGCCTTCACCAGTTAACCCTCTCCCCCTCCCCTTCCCATGTGTCCCCAGCACTACCTTTGTACCCCTATACTTTCTTTTATTTATTTTTTGTTTCTTTTTATTATTACTACTTGATCTTTTCAGTTTGTAAAGCATCTTTGAGTGTCTAGAAAAGCGTAGCTATATAAGTCTAATGTAGTATTATTATTATATCTCAATATGTTGTTGTATTTATTCAATTCAATATGTAATATGTTCTCCCCCCCACCCAGGTCATTCATACTACTACACTGCAGATACCATCCTTTTCACACTCTCCCTCCCTCCAAAACGGAGAGTTGTTGTTGATTCTTGTTTGGATGGAGACGAGGACATTGACAATGGGAGAGGAGAAGAAGAAGTGGGAGGAGAAGAAGAAGAAGGAGGAGGAGAAGAAGAAGAAGGAGGAGGAGAAGAAGGAGGAGGAGGAGGAGGAGAAGGAGAAGTAGGAGGAGAAGAAGAAGAAGAAGGAGGAGGAGAAGAAGAAGGAGGAGGAGGAGGAGAAGGAGAAGTAGGAGGAGAAGAAGAAGAAGAAGTAGGAGGAGAAGAAGATGAAGAAGGAGGAGGAGGATCCATTGGAGGCAGAGGGCTGGAAGAGGAGGCAGAGGAAGAAACAAAAGACTGGTGGAGGAAAGAAGAATTAGAGGATGAAGACGACAGGGAGAGAAATGATGAACAGAAGGAGGAGGGGCAATTCAATGATTCTGTCACTGCAGGATTGGCTGGTGGTGCTTCACCATCTCTGGTTCTCTCCTGCTCCCTGTGTCCATTTACTCACAGAAGAATGTCCCAGCTCCACCAGCATATCAGGAAGGAACATCTAGGAGTGGCCATTTTGGCTCAAAGACAGGGCCATTTTGGCTCAACGAAAGCTGCCTCTGGTTCTGGTGACCCTAAGCTGCCCAAGAGGAGAATGGGCTCCAAAAACATGACCCACACATGCAACGAGTGTGGGAAGGTTTACAACATCCTGTCCAATCTGAAAAGGCATAAAATAACTCACACTCTCGCATTTCAGTGTAGCCAGTGTGGAAAGAAGTTCTCCAGCAAGCGCCTTCTGGAAATACACCAGCGAAATCACACAGGAGAAAGGCCGTTTGTATGCTCATATTGTGGCCGTGGATGCATTAGCAATGATACGCTCAAACTTCACATACGCACTCATACTGGGGAACGCCCTTACTGTTGCACTTATTGTGAGAAGAGCTTTTCCCAAGGTCAGATACTAAGAAGACACATGCGGATGCATGAAGGGAAGAGGAATTACCTCTGTAGCGTATGTGGGAAGGCGTTCCTTGCCTCAGGAGAATTGATGCTACACACACGGTCTCACACAGGAGAACGCCCGTACACCTGCCAAGAGTGTGGGAAGGCTTTTAGCGCGTCATGTCACCTGAAGCGGCATATGCGCTCTCACACAGGCGAGCGTCCGTACTCCTGCAACGAGTGTGTCAAATGTTTCGCTACTTCGCATGACCTTAAAAGACACCTGTCTGTTCACACTGGTGAGAAACCCCACCAGTGCTCCCAATGTGAGAAGAGATTTTCGGATAAGAGTAATATGAGAACGCATATGAAATCTCATAGAATAGACAAAGCCACACAGATCATGCAGGCACAGCCTGGCTCAAGGTCTCGTAGAAAGAGATGAATGGCAAACTGTGGGCTAGATAATAAAAAATCTACTGAAATACTTTGACAAAATGTGAAATGCTTTCGTTTTTATCTGTTGAATATGCTACAGTGGCCTGTGCTGCTCTGTTGATACACAAAAGTAACTGGAGTCTGTTTTGTGTTCCTCATAATTTCCTTGACAGAACTCTCAAATGCAGGGTCTTAGATTAATTTTCATCTCAGATGTTGTGCAAAGTACTTTTTGTAAATTAAATGTTTTCAATTGCAACTGTCAAGTGTTCTCTTCTTTTCTGGTTATTCTGTGTAGCAGTTGTTTGCAGGATACGTCCCAAAGCTGCTACTGATCTCATCTGCTGGAACATTCACACTGCCAGCCTTGACCCCACTCTCACATTAAATGAGTTATATTAAATTATCACAATAGAATAAGGAAACAGATGTTTTTATTATTTATTTATTTTATATCGAATCATCTCTCTCACACCCCCTTTCTCTCAGATCCCCACTCCAGTCCGGTAGGTGGCGGTAGTGCAGTATAATAAAGTTGCTGCAGAAGAAGAACTGAACAACTCTTGTCCGATTTCAACTATTTGATTGTCATTATACTTTGTTTGTTTTTTCCATGGATATGGACCCTAAACCAACAGTTGGAGGTTAGTTTATACGGGCAAAGTAATGTCTCTCTAACGGGACGTGGACGCTCTCAATAACAGCCTGAAATTGATCTAATCTTCTCTAACCTAGCTAGCTAATATTAGCCCGTTTTGCTTGTATTGACAAAGTCCCTTGTTGTTGTAGTTCGTTCGGGTCGAGGCTTCATGTGAATTTTAATAACAGAATCCTTATAAATAGGTAGCGATGAGTATTAGCCTAACTTCTTTGAAACATAAATATTGTTTGTGCGTCATCCCTGTTCAAAAATGTTGACCTCGCGATATCTGGCTGATTTTAACGAGGCTGCTTCTTTTTTGTTGACAGGTGTCAATCATCTCCCCCTGTCCTCCCTCCGTCTCCTGGTCCCACCGTTACGTCTGATGTCTGCGTTCATGTGGCAGGTGGCTCAGCAGCGCGACGTGACGCAGTATGAGAAGCTGGAGGAGTTTGTTACCTTGGTGACAGAGATGGTTCCTGAGCTGATGAGCTCTAGACAGAGGACTCAACTCCTCCTGGGACTGAGGGCAAGGGTGAGGGCAAGAGAAGGGAGGTTCATGGCTGGAGGAGTAGAATGAAGCCTCTCCCCAGTATGCTGGATGATGTTTTTCTGTTTCTGTTTTTCAGCTGGTTTTGGAGCTGTGTGGCAACGAGAGCATAGCTGACCTCCTGACCCTCCAGCCCCATCTGGACAGAATCCACAAGTTGACAGAATACTCTTGCATACAAAAAGAGGTCAGTTACTGTTGCAGTTTGTAGGCCTGCCCTGTGTTTGATGGTTGAAAGTTAAATCCAACAGCTATGTAAAGAAAAAAATGTTATAACAGGAGTTTATATTAGTTAGGATATTATGTTATGAGTGTATCAACTCCTAATGATGTTCTCCAACTCCTTTTGGTCAACTTATGATGTCGGAGAGTCCTCCTGGATGTTTGAAGGGTACATAAATGTGTTTTGTTTTGTTTGACTATGATTAACTACAGAAAAGTGACGACGATGAGTTGGAGGCTTCAGACTCCAACTTTGTGGAGCTGGTCAAAACTCTGCTGGAAGACCCCTCTGAGAAGGAGCACTTTTTCCAGGTGAGCAAATGTCTGGTCTCAGCTGTAAATATTGATTTGAAACAATGAATTATAGTCTCTCTCACTTGTCTTTTGATCATCATTAATACCTCTCAAAAATAAAAGACTTTGCACTGTTTTCTCTGTGTGTGTGTGTGTGTGTGTGTGTGTGTGTGTGTGTGTGTGTGTGTGTGTGTGTGTGTGTGTGTGTGTTTGTGTCTGCCTGCCTGCCTGTCTGTCTGTCTGTCTGTCTGTCTCCCAGGAGGTGTTCCCGGTCCACTACGGCCCTCGTTATGACACAGCCCTGGAGCTCCTTGTGTGGGAGCTGCTCTCCAGACTGGAGGATCTGCTGCCTGTTCCAGACCTCACACAGGTCCAGCATCCTTGTTGTAAAATGCCAATGAAACATGGTGTTATGTACAGGTGTTATGAACACAATTTCATGTACGGTCATTTCACTCTAGTCTAGTAGTGTAAACCTTCTTGTCATTGGCAGCTAGAGTATTTATAGTATTATATTATAGTATATATGTTACGGTACATGTGGAAACACGGTACATGTGGGAAAACTAGGGTTAGGGTTAGGTGCTAGGGTGCTACGGTTAAGGTTAGGGTTAGGGGTAGGGTTAGACATGCCAGCATGTACCAAGTCGACGTAGCACCTAACCCTAACCCTAGTTTTCCCACATGTACCGTATTCCCGCATGTACCGTAACATTTATAGTATTAGATTGTAACTATTATCTTGCTCCTCAGACAGCAGCCTGGCTCGGTGCTGCCCCCTCTGTTCTGGAGGAATGTGGACATGGGGTCCTTGACCCTGAGCAGCTGAAGCCTCTCCTGCAGCACCATCAACGGCTGGGGAACCTGAAAACGAGTAAGTCTTTATCTGATCTGACAGTTGATCTGTGCGAACTAGACCAGTGTTAAAATAACCTGATAGAGCTCCCATGAACCCATACAATCTGAATTTGAGTCAAAAAAACGTTCTCCTTTTGAAAGAGAGTGATTTATTGGATAAATACATTCTCTCTCCCCCCAGGTCCACAATACCAGACTACTGATACCATCCTGTCCACACTCTCCCTACCTCCAAAACTAAGAATTGTTGTTGACTCAGAAGAAGCCAGCTCTGACAATATGAGGCCTTGTTTGGATGGAGACTCTGACCAGATCATTGAGGATGGAACAGAGAGACTGAGAGATGAAGAAGAAGAAGAAGAAGAAGTAGTAGTTGAAGAAGAAGATGCTGATGATGATGATGAAGGGCAATCCAATGAAGGCAGAAAGCAGGAGGAAGGTAAAGAAGAAGAAGAAGAAGGGCAAATCAACGATTGTGTCACTGGAGGACCAGCTGGTGTTGTTAAGCCATCTCGGGTCCTCTCCTGCTCCCTGTGCTCATTCACTTACAGTAGGAAGTCAAGACTCCACCAACACATGAAGAAGAAGCATCAAGCTCATAAGGAGGCGTCTAGGAAAGTTCTCCCCGGGGATCTGATCCTGCCCAGGAAAAAGATCGGCGCCAAATACACGACCTACGCATGCACGGAGTGCGGGAAGGTCTACACGCGCCCGTGGGATCTGAAGGCGCATTATAGAACGCACACGCTCCCGTTTCAGTGCAACCAGTGCGAGAAGAGGTACGCGAGCACCACCCTCCTGAAGATACACCAGCGGAACCACACGGGAGAAAGGCCGTTCGTGTGCTCGCACTGCGGCCAGGGGTTCGTGAGCGCACAGTTACTCAAGTCTCACATGCGCACGCATACCGGGGAGCGGCCGTACTGTTGCACGTATTGCGGGCAGACGTTCACCCGAGACGGGATACTCCGAAGACATCTGCGGATGCATAAAGGGGAGAAGAATTACCTGTGTAGCGTATGCGGGAAGGCGTTCGTCGAATCGGGGGAGTTGGTGCTACACACGCGGTCTCACACGGGGGAACGGCCGTACGTCTGCAAAGAGTGCGGGAAAGGTTTCAGAGCGTCATGTGACCTGACTCGTCATATGCTTTCTCACACGGGCGAGCGTCCGTACTCCTGTAAGGAGTGCGTGAAATGCTTCGCCACCACGAACGGGCTCAAAAGACACATGCTCGTTCACACCGGCGAGAAACCCCACCAGTGCCCCAAGTGTGAGAAGAGATTCGCTATAGTGGGTAACATGAAAACACATTTGAAATCTCATAGAAGGGACGAGGCACGACCGATGCTGCAGGAACAGCCTTCCCAGACAAGCTGTAGCTAATTGTAATTTGACTACATTTACATTTACATTCTAGACATTTAGCAGACGCCTTTATCCAAAGCGACTTACAGTAGTACATTTGTCTAAGTAAGTGA
Source organism: Nansenia antarctica (assembly GCF_963989245.1). NCBI lineage: Eukaryota > Metazoa > Chordata > Actinopteri > Argentiniformes > Microstomatidae > Nansenia > Nansenia antarctica. Next base: position 23,289,318 of record NC_137675.1, on the reverse strand, counting down.
ATCATTTATCCATCAGTCGTCATAAGAAAAACAAATCTATGCTAGGACCAAGGACACAATGCTAGAAGAAGGAAGAATTACTTCATTTTTTAACAGTAGAGAAAGTGTACAGGGGGGGATGAAGAGGTCTTTAGGAGGGATAGGTCAAGATGTAGCCTGAAGAGATGGGTCTTCAGTCTACGGCGGAAGATAGGTAGTGACTCTGCAGTCCTGACAGCAGTGGAAGCTCGTTCCACCAGCGGGGGGGCCAGGACAGTGAAAAGCTGTGACCGAATAGTGCGACTGCTGCATCCACATAGCGGTGGTGGTGCCAGGCAGCCAGTCGAGTTGGAAGAGCGGAGTGATCGGGCAGGGTTTGAAGGAGGGGGGTGACATGGGAGAATTTGGGGGAGATTGAACACCAGACGGGCGGCAACATTCTGGATGAGCTGCAGGGGTCTGATGGCGGAGGCGTGGCGCCCGGCCAAGAGTGCATTGCAGTAATCAAGGCGGGAGATCACAAGTGTCTGGACCAAGAGTTGTGATGCTTCTCTCATGAGGAATAGACATATCTTTCTGATAAAGGAAGAATCTACAGGAGCGTGCTGTTGCTGTGATGTTTGCCGCACAGGATAAGTCTGGTACTTGTACTCTGCAATGACAATAAAGTTGAATCTAATCTATTCTTTTAAAAAGTGGTTGTCAAGGATCACCCCAAGATTCTTGGCTGTTTGGGAGGAGGTCACAGGCCTACTGGATGGACTACTGTGAGGGAGAAGTCTTGGTGAGGGCACACTTTCTCAGGGAGGAAGAGCAGCTCAGTCTTGTTAAGGTAAATTACAGAGATTTGGTGTAGAGGGCCCTTAGAGATTTGGCTGAAGTAATTTAGCTGTCAATAGGGGGAAAACGGTACCCTGTATTACCTGACCTACGATATGGGTTGTATCCATGCCAGCGCCAGCTCTTTTGTTTCTTTTGCATTAGCCAGCTGTATTGAGATGCCAAATATACTGTGGATATTTAGTTTTGTCCTTTCTAGTTTATCTGTTCCAGAACTCTCAAATCCATTATTTTCAAATGTTTCATTTTAAAAAAATTGAATTTGTGATTATTATTATTATTATTTTATTTTTTTGCAATAGTTATTTTTGGAAATAAAAGTTTCAATCACCATACCCAGTGTTATTTTTTTTCTTCTGGTTATTCATAAACAGCAGAGCATTGTATACTCCAATATTTCTCGGTGCTACTGATCTTGGCTACAGCATATTATATTACCGTAGAACATCAAGATAAATATCTTAAAAGAAAATCTTTCAGCACTAGCATTAGATTAGATTCAACGTTATTGTCATTTCAGAGTACAAGTACCAGACAAGAGTGAAGTGACAGATATAATTACAATGCACTAATCGAAGCTGCTGCTGTTTTGAACATGCTTTAGATGCAGGTTCGATTCCGGCCGGGGACATATCCTGCATGTCATCCCTCCTCTCTCTCTCACCCATCCTTCCTGTCATAATCTATACTGTATCTGTCAATAAAAAGAAAAATATGAGTGGGACTGCCCCACTCAGAAACAATAACTTTAAAAAAAAGAACATGTTTTAAAGCGTACATTATTGATACACCCATCAAATATGTAACCACGTATTTGGTACCCTTCTGCAGCCTATATACTGCATAATAACCACAGCTGGTTGCGTGAGTGTGTCTTGGCAGTCCCCAGGGGGCAGATGAAGCCTTGCATGGTGGGATCTCTGCAGTGTGACGCAGGAGCTGAGCGCTCATGGAGATGCAGAAGAAGTATATCCAGCTGCAGCCGCAGCATGAACGTGTAGTAGTTTATAGGAAGCTGTACTACCATATTATGGTTTGTGTGCTGGTCCATTGTTTAGGGTTAAGGTTAGTGTTACGGTCAGGGTTAGGGTTATTCTCAACACAATACATTTTTTTATCTGCTATGGTCTATTGTCTTCACCAGCCACCGTCGTGTACTGGCTGCGATGTGACGATATGAGCCATATATGGTAGCACAGCTTCCTACGCACTACTACACGTTCATGCTGTGGCTGCAGCTGGACCCTTCTCTAGAGATGGAACAGTTCTATTTACACAATTGTTCTCTATCTATGGGAAAGCTACTAGCACGAGAGACCAGAGCAGTCTGGACAGGAGACAGGAGTAAGATTTTTTTGGGGGGGGATTATATATACAAGATCCTTTTAATACCACCCAAGCGTGATTGGTGGAATTTGTTTTCAGTATGGTAAGGGGCTCTCCATTTACCGACCTATACAGCAAGACTGACAATACATACAGTATAATACTGTGTAATATGTATAAGACAATACACAATACATACAGTATAATACTGTGTAATATGTATAAGACAATACACAATACATACAGTATAATATTGTGTAATATATATATACAATAATACACAATACATAGAGTGTAATACTAAATGATTTACAATGGTTGTGAGATGTGCAAACCTGGTCCTCAGGATGCATAATGGTAGCAATATGCAATATGTATGCACAACAGTGGTATAAACATGTTTAAAATACAACAAATGTAAAGTCAATGAAAAGTTGCTCATGCATGAACTTTTAAAGACACTGGCGCATCAGGGAGCTGTTACGTAATGGGAAAGGGTGGGGGGGGGGGGCTGGGGGAGGGAGTGACTCACATCTACAACGTCAGCAGTCGAAAAGGCTATTTTAAGCATCATGGAGATGGGAGCAGCATATTGATTGTGCCAGTATCGGCTCACACGTATGGTTCAGAATCTTAATGCCGAGACAGAGAGCAGAGGAGGGGAAAGAGAAGCTAAAGAAATGTGAAGGTAGAAGGTGTTTTCAGCGCCAAGAGAGTCTTTAACAGTTTTGTGCAAACATCAATATGCATATTAAATAATAATAATAATAATAGATTATATTTAAAAGTGCCTTTCTCAGACTCTAGGACACTACAGAGAAAGAAAAGAGCTAAATGATTGCTGACTGTACATTGTACATTGTATTTGTCATGTAAACTGTATAATCTATTGGTATTGCGCTGTTATGTACAGTTTTTTATTGTATTTTATTGTCTGACCGATTACCACACTTGAAGTTCCCCCTGGGAAATATCCAATGATTGTATTCTATTATAGACCTTCTCTTTTTGGACAAAGGAATACTATCACTCGACCACACTGATCTAATGTACCGTAGTCTGATACTTATAGTTCACACTGTCCTTTCCAGCATTAATTCAGCAACTACAGTGGATGTTAACCAGGCCAGCACAGTACAGCTCAGCTGGGTTCAGCTTAGTAGTGTGAATTAAGGTATACTGTAGTATACTGTGGTTTATCCAATGATCTGACAATACCAATTGCTGCAGCCTGCAGGATATTTTCATTCAGGACATCATTTGGTTCTGAGCTATCCAGATGTATACAGTACGTACATACAAAACAGACTCAAGGGCTTCTGTCTGTGATCACAAACCAACACCAGGGGGAGTCAAACACTCCGTTGAGTTCAATGACATCCTCCAATCACAGCAGAAACACCATTGAGGTACACCAATTCCGAGTTAAGATCCTTTCTGCACAGTGTGGTCTCTAGTGGGTCTCTTTCCCTGAAGAATCAGTCCACATCAAGTGATAAGGGATATACAGTACATTTCCATTCTTGAAATGCACAGAATACATAATATTTATGGCTGCTCCTCCCCCCACTCCTTTTTCATAATTTTATGTACTTACATTTTCAAATATGTTAGAGAGTGAAACATAGAAGGGGTTGACCTGTCAGTGTAACTTGTGTGCATTGAGACACACCAGAGATTGGTTTGGGCAGGCCTGGGCTTTGTACCGTATATTGAGAGGCCCCAGCCTATTGAGTCAGTCTCCCTCTGTCTCTGCCTGCCTGCCGGGTAAAAAAACAACACGTAGTAGACCTAGTAGATACGGAGATACACATCAGTTCTTTTGTCTCCCTTCGACAACACACCACCTCTAACCGACAACCCCCCATCCTAATCCATAGACTGGTTGCTAGGCTGGCGCTACGATGGTTGCCAAGGGAACGCTTGCAGACACAGCTGGAGGGTGGGGGTTGGTTCGGAGGAGGAGGAGGAGTTACCAAGTTCAAGGCCAATGTTTCCCCAAGGTGGTCTGACGGTAGTGTGGAGGGAAAAAAGGGGGGGGAGGGGGGGTAGAGGGAGATGGTGAAATGGATATGGACCTGGTGCTTCAATCGCCTAACCCTTCCCTCCATGTTACCAAAACGGCATTTCTACTGTACAAGACAATGTACTGTAAGTGTGTCATGTCAGGTGGCCACCGAGTCAATACGCCCTCCCCCCTGTGCATTGGGGAGCCACGATGAGTTCCATTTTATTATATAAACATAAAACATGGTCAGCAATACAAGATAAGCTCTTTTCAGCAGAATTTTTAAAAGATCTACTAACAGATTACCCCTCCCCTGAGAGTACATAGTACATAGGGTTACCAGGAAAATGCCTAACCAGCAGAGGACTTTGGAATAAGCACCAGAGGTGACCGAGTAAGACCGCAGACCATAAAATAACGGGTTATACTCTCTTTGACTGATAATGAATCCCAACAGAGAGGTAACAGACACTACTCAAACTGCTGTGAGACTATATAATCCTTTACATAGAAACTCCCCCACCTGCATTTCTTAACTCGCTGAGAAGAGCTGTTTTGGGTCTTAATTATGTATTGACGTCATCCATGATGCAGGGCGATGGCTTTCTAGTGTTCAAACCAAACCTGATTGGAAGTAATTTAATTTGCATGTTTGTATCACAGGGGAGAGTATTTCAAGATCAAAGCTATGGCTCAAAGGAGCCCTAGGCGTAGTATCTAGTGGATGTGAGAATAACTACTCTTTTACTTTGAAAAGGATGTCTGTGCAGGTTCAACTTGACAGTGGTTGTTTACTTGTACCAAAGGTCAATTTGAATGGCTGGATCATAAAATAGAAATACCAAAACCCTCCACCGTGCCGATGGCTTAACTGATGAACTCAAGTACTAAAACAGTTTTTTTACTATTATTTTTAAATGACTGGACTTTTTAAATAGGCACTACATTTTATAAACACTGTTATGTCTGTCTGTTTTTATTGTATGTATGTGACCTATGTGTGTTTTTAATGTGGAAACTATATTCATGAACTGCACTTCTGCCTGTCAAAGGAGAATTTCTGTCACTGTGTGACAGACAATAAAGCAATCTTGAATCTTGAATCTTGAATCTTGTACTCTGCACCGCATTTTTGCACTACTGTTCTACTTCAGTACGACTGGTCCCGTTGTAGTATTACCATCACTTTATTATTACTTACCTTACTTATTTTACTTTATTCTATTATTGTTGATTTTGTATCCTGCTGAAATACCAATGTCGAAGAACCTAAGCCTAAACCTAAGAATTTTACTCTCCGTACATTGGATGTAATAAAAGCAGTTCTGATTCTGATTTTGATTCAAGTTGTATAACATCAGAGATGGAGAATTGATGTATGTAAAGCTGCTTGAACTGAGTGACCTTTGCGGGACTGCATAGCAAATTCAATTGGTGTGTGCTTGAGACAAATCGTACTTATGAGGTCAAAAAGGGAGGTTTATTGGGTAATCTCATTATAGCCTACTCTATATCAAGACAAGATTGGACACAAGAGTGTGGCCTTAGTGAATAAGCTTTTTGTTGTGTTATACACAGTATCTCACCCCTGTCTGTCGCTGCTGAAAATGACTTGAGTGTTATAACAGGCTTGGCTATGATGTAACTGATGTTGTTGTGCAATCAAATTGGGAAAACAAAACATGTTTTCTCACGTTTTTTCTGTGAGCCCCCTCCTCTCTGTTATTCTCTCTCTCTCTTTCTCTCACACACAGAAAGAAACAAAAAGAGCATGATGTTTGGGTTTTTAACTTCAGCTAATTGTCTCTCTTGATCTTTGAGCAATGTCTGTGGAAGTGTCTGTGGAAATCGTTCCTCTACATTTTAATAGTCTGGCATTGTGCCGATACCCTATCACCCTTTTTTTGTTACCTCGTGGCCTCCTGTCGTGAAATGTCATTGCATAAGAGGAACGGAGCGGTCGGTGGGGGGCAATTAGGGAGCGCGCGCGCAAGAGAGGGAGAGAGGGAGGGAGAGGTGGAGAACAAAAACGTGACGAGGCAGCCAACGAGCTGTTACGCAACGACTGACCTACTAACACACATTCTAGAGGGGAGAGGGATAGGAACTGGAGCACGTCCCCAACATAACACAAGGACTCCGAGAGGAAGGGGAGACACAGCATCTCCGCGTACTACATACCGACACAGACTAACCTGAGAGCAAGTGAGAACGGAGAAAAGACTATAGAACTACAACGAAATATTCCTTTATTTCGTTTCAGACGAAACTTAATTTCAAACGCAAGAAAATAAAGAAAAAGGGAATTAGAGGACACGAACTTCAACTGCGGAAAGAGACAGCTTTGTGTCGGCATTGCGAAAAAATTTTGGGAGACACGTCATTTACAAAAGGTAGGCTACGTTGTGGTGTAGTCATTGTGTGCCGAGTTATGTGCGTAAAATGGTCAAACCACGTTGCGCTTATTATTGAACAATGAAATGTTTTCTGATTGAAATGCTTTGAATTATTAGCCTGTGTGTGGCCTCAGATTGAGTCATGATGCTAAATGTACGGGGCATTGTATTGTTCACATGGCCACTCGCCCCTACCGGTAGCCAACTGTGACTTTGAGGCATTATATGGTTTATTTTTAGAACACGACCCTTTCGTCCCTCTACAAAGTATCCATTTATAGTTTTTCCACATATTTTCAGATTTTACAATTTCACACCAGACACGGTGTTTTCAGTGATGGGTATAGATAGGCTAAGCTACCGTGGTATTGTAACGCGTGGTCTGTTGCTCAATGAGCTCAATGTCAAGGCGAGGCTTTCTTCCCCCCGTGGTGTTTTTCAAGGGATGGGGGTTGTAGCTTATTATTACTAGTGCACTACCATGCAACTGCAACCAGTTCGTCGAGGTTCCCTTTTTTGTCTGTTTGACCACAACTTTAGCCTAATATAAAGCTCTATTTATTTTTAAAAGTCTTCAATGATAATTATTTGAGGTAGGTATTTAGTGGTTCAAAATAGTCCGCACCTAATTTGTCCAAATGACAGGTGTTTGGACCTATTTTATTTAGCCCTCTATAGAAGTATCATTATAGCCTCATTTTATGTGATCTCGATGTTATATTAGAACAGTGATTTCTAAATAAGGCAAGCCTACATACTAGACTGTAAAACATTCATTGAGACCTTCCCCACTTAGCCTACGTGCCATAGGGATGTTAGTCTAAGCGAGGTGTCCATCCATCACCAATGGGGCATACCGTTCCCAACCGTGACCCCCTTCTGTCGTGTTGGATTACTCCAGCAGACATTCCGTGCGTCTTGCAAGGACCACTTGTTCCTCTGTCACGTGCGGCAGTGTTCTATAACTTGTGACGTGAATGATTATATACGACTGGTATGTAAGCTAGATGGCCATTGACATTGGATTAACGCCTATTTTTGGGCGAGTTTTATATGTGGTTTGGTGTAATGTGTTATGATATTCTTTATTTGATATGTGTTGGCCAAAATGAGACATTGTGTGGATGTTTGGCATGTACAATGGCTACAACCACGTTGTTAGACTTTTGTAAGCAGGGGGGTAGAGGCTTACTGGAGAGCGGCGCTGTGACATAAGAGCTACGCAGTAGAATGTAGAAAGATGCTGTTCAAAATGCGATTGCGGCGATTCAAAAAAATTATCAGCCGACCGAAGATAATTTCTTTCTAGTAAAAAAATATCCCTATTTGTATCCCTAAATATCCCTATAGTCAGAATGAAGATGATATGCAAAGAAATATAGTAATAGAATAGAATAGAACTAAATAATCATATTGTAATAATATCGCTTACTGTGTAATTTCTGCATCTAGCGCAATAACACAATGTTGCCAGTGCTCACTATTCAAAATCTAACAAATCTATGGCAATGTTAGGCCAGGTGTTTCCGTGCAACAGGCAATCAAGACTTCTGCCCTGAAGGATTTGGCCCATTCATGGAGTCACTACGCCTGTTGCCTGCCATATGTTTGGATACAGTATCACTTCCACTTATCTAAACAAAGATGTAATAGTGATCCCACAGCAATTAGTCAATGAACAATGTCCTCCTTGCCATTTATAATTTAATAAAAAAATAAAAAAATGTCTTTCAGGGAAATCCCCTGCTAAGATGGAGTCATATTTATTTATAGCCTGGGAAATAATTAAATACACAATTATGTTTATAGAATTTATCATTTTACCGGCATAAATCTCAAATTGCTTATGTCCCTCCCCTGCTCAGTCTGTAGTACAAAGTATAGCTTTTCCCGTGGGATCTTGGCCCTAGCTGTGTTACGTAACTATAATAATAATTGAACAAATAAGTTGTGGTGAGCGGCCAGGATATGATGCTTTCGGTGGAAACCCCTTGCCAGCAGCCGTGCTCTGCCTCAGACATGCCTGTATGCTGTAGGGTTCTCCAAACCTCCCTAATGTAGGTCAGAATGGTCTCTGGAGGTATATGAGCTCAGAGGCGAAACGTTGACCACACCGCGAGTTCACTGTAACACGAACTAAGGATAAGGTAGGAGAGTGGAAAAAATGTGTCTCCTGCTATCCTCCCGACTTTGTTTACTTTGACCTACTTGTCTACCTATCGGTGGCAGGATATCAGCATTAGCAAAAATACAACGTTTGTGTTCGTACTTAGGCTAGTTGACCTATGTATATCACTCCCTGTGTAAACCTCTTTGGAATCTGAGAGAGCTCTGAGCTCTCTGACTCTCCCTTGAGTAGGTCGTAACCTTGGATGATGCCTATATAGACTTACAGGGGTCGACTGGAAAAACAAAGATGCCTTCAGGATATAGTCGTTAAAGATGGGCTAATACTGTAATTGAATAATGCATCGGGGCAGAGGTCCATGTTACTTCCTGTAACTGATGCAGTTAAATCACTTGAGTCAACATATCTTTTATTGGTTACAGGAAGTTGTGTAGGGAGGAGGTTGCTTGCGTTTGCTGAATCAAAACCTTTTACATTGCACACACACACACACACACACACACACACACACACACACACACACACACACACACACACACACACACACACACTGCAACAAAGGTGCCAATTATTTTCAAATTGGATAAAGAACATGAAGAATATGTGAAATAGGTGAATAATTGGCCATGTTGCCTTCAACGGTGCCCATAGAAGCAGTTAAAGGGTGGGTACTAGCAACAGAGCTAGTATGTGCAAAAGCAGCACCTGACTGACAAGACACCCGCTAGTGTTGACCTGAATTGTCTGGATTCCTGGTTGCTTTTAGGCTCCTCTTCTAGGAAGCCAAAGCCATGAACCAAAATGGAGGATCCAGGGCCCCCTCCACGTGTGTGTGAGTGGGTGGCTCCTGGGCCGTGTCTAGGAGATGGAGGGGGGAAAAAGGGATGCCTCACATTACTCAGACTTGCCTCGGGTCAAAGGTGCAACGCTCCCAGGAAGAGAGAGAAGCGAACGCCTGAGATTCATTGGCTGTGTGCTCTCATGTTTCCCATTCCCCCCTCAGCCAAAACTCTCTGATGAAATCATCAGCCGCTGTGAGTCATTATACTAGACTCAACAAATGTGTGGGAAGGATGAATCTTATGCCTCTGAATATGCAAGCAATCGATACGACAAGTTAAAAGATATATTTGTGTCAATTTGCAGCTGCATATACCATGCAGAACGCAAAGTGTTTGGTGTTTTCGGTCTTATTCTGTGTTACATAAGACCTGCTTGTAAGCTTGTCACTGTGACATTCAGAACAAGGCATCAGCATCAGTCTCACAGTTCTCGGAAGCTGTTATGCTTTGCTTCTGGCTTGGACATGGGTGTGCTGCTCTCTGACGTCAATGCTATTTCCCCTGTTTTTCAATCGTCCCTAATGCGTCTTGTTGATCACGGCAAATACCCCCCTGGAGTCAAAGAGAGTATGCAGGAATTGTAGCATATCAATCACTGGGGTTTTATAATCCGATTTTCTGCTGCTGACGTAGGCCTATTCCCTTTTTTTTTGTACGTACCGCAGTGCCTGTAAAATTGAATTCCTCTAGCCCCTTGTTTTTCCTCCTGCCGTAACCCTTATCGCTCTATTTATAGAGCGCACTCTAATTCTCTCTCTGTATCTTTCCCTCTATCCCTCCCTGCCTCTCAAGATCGTCCGTTCTCTCGCAGTCCTATTCATGGCGCAACGTCAAAGGCGGGAGCCGTGTTTTTTTTTGCGCTGCGCTGTTTCTCGGTCAGTGGGATAGCAGCGCAGACTTTTTGGCGTATGCCCCTTTCCAAAGCCTATGGAAACACTCCACGGTGCCTGAGCGTTTAGTTTTCCCACGTTTTGCGGTTTCCTCTAGCCATTGTGTCTGGTAAAAAAAAAAACGCAGTAAAAAAATGCTCTAATGAAGGAACGTATAATGGAAGTCTAGAATTGGTTAGGATTTAATTAATCAGATTATTTAATTATCAGATTAAATGTGTAACCTATGTGTGTATTACGTGATGCTGAGGTGAGGAACTGAACTGCGACAGAGACAAAGAATGGCTGCCAGTGTGGTTATTATGTAACATGGTCTTTGGCACTCTGTGATGAAGGAGATTTGAATAACTCGCCAGATTAAGTGCTTATGTTGCGTTTACGTTATGTTGCGTTGTTCTGTAGTCTGAGAGGTGAGAGTGAAACCAGGTTAATTAATTAAGATCCCTAAAAAACATTAAACCCTTATTTCGTTTTTTTTTCTTCTTCCTATTAATAGAGCTGGGTGGTATTTATAGTGGTTGTTACAGAAAGGCATAAAAAACACAAGACATATATTATATTGGAAATATATTGTAAAACAACTGAAATAAATATCTTGCCAAAATGTCTGTTACTGATCAAAAGGTCCCTCTTCCTACTACTGATTAACTCAAAACCGAATACTATATTATATAATAATATGGCAATAATAAAGAAAAAGGCTATCGGATTACATCAGAGCCTTGTGGATCTGTTATCAGCATCAGTGACGACAGCAGGCGACAGTGTCAATGTGTAACGTTTGCTTTGGTTGTTGCTTGATAATGCATGCACCACTGAGTAATTCTTTCCTAGTAATAATGACCTAATTATTGGGTTGTGTGTTGTGTCATCGATCTGTTTTTTTCTGTAGAGAAAATGCAGAAGAACACATTGTAGAAGGTTCTCTCTCCGTTAAACGATGCATTATTAATCGCCGTGACGGAAACAAAAGTCTGGTTATGTAACCGTGGCGATGAGTCAACCCAACTGCGTACGATGCAACTTTCTGCTTGTTGACTTGTGGGAAAGGATGTTGGGAAAGGCATCCCGTGGGAAGTGCGCTCAATACTGACTGCAGGGGCAAGCCGTACAGAAAACATACAAAGAAAGAAAGAAAACATCAGTCAACCAATTTTGTTATTAGTTTTACACACTAGAGGGGGTTTGTCATACTACCCAACCCACCCCCCTCCTTCCCTCCATCCCCTCCCCTCCCCTCCCTCTCATTGTGCCAGTCTGTCTCTGCAGTCTGCCCCTAGGTTTCCTGGTTATGTGACTGTGACAGTGCAGTGTCTTATGCAATGGCTCTGCAGCACAGCTCGGCTCAGCCCAGCTCAGCCCTCCACTCCACCAGCTAGGCCCCCCCCCCCCCCCCCGCGCGCTGACCTGTATTCCTCTGAAAATCCTACAGCTTGTAGCGCCGGGGCACTGACCCCCGTCCCTCCATCCCTGTGCCCGATCCACCCTCCCTCTCCCTTCCTCACCCTCCCTCACCCTTCCTCACCCTTCCTCACTTTCACCCTTCCTCACCCTTCCTCACTTCCTTTTGAACATCAAACAAACAAATGTAATATGTACCCATGAGAGCTGGAACTCCTGTCTTTGGCAACCAGCCACAGACTATATAAATAATAATAGTCTGAGTATGACTTCTTGTGAAAGGCAATAAAACAAAATGTCCAAGTAAATCTTACTGAAATCTTACAAAACTTTGATTACGCCTCTTTGTCCTATAACAACCAAGGGCAGAAATGCCAGAGACTGGCATACTGTAGGATCAATTGTCGTTTGTAATGCAATAATTGCGTTGATGTTCACTTAATTTCAATGCATTTCAATTCCCTGACTGATCCCATTATGGGACATTGTGTCCCCTCGTGTCCAGACGTCTGTGATATACTATACATAGCTGTGTATCATATTAAATGCCAAAATGTATGTCACAGTGTTATGCCCTATTCATGGCGCTAATCTATGTTCTCTTTCTCTCTTTCTCTCCATATTGTGTTTCTTAGTGAGCGACGACCCCAGGGACTATTGAGCTGTGGAAAAACCCAGAAGTAGACAGAGTGACCTACATGTTGAGTAAGACGCCCAGAGAAGCAGGGGCACGGCACTGGCAGCAAAGCTCCGGTAAAGATTAACAAAGAATCGAGTGGAGGAAGAAAAAAGTGAGACTTGCCACACTCCACTTCCACCCAGACCCCAGGAGATTGTTGAAGCCTACTACTTTTAGAGGGGAAAAGTTCTGAGCTCAAGTTCAGGACACTAGTTCAAGTTTTTACAACAACTAAACCAATGAGGTTCTCCCTTAGAGGATCTCAAATACCACATCCAGAGTTTTTCGCAGATCCTGCGACTTAGAGGAACAAAAACCTCAAAAGAAAAACAGTTCGCTCTACAAAGTACTTATCCTCCCCACCCCCTTTGCCCTTACAGCCAGATCTATAATCTGGCCCCACACAAGACAACGATGGAAAGTCTTAGTCTTCACCTCACGTCACATGGCGACAACAACAACCTCGACTGCGACACCTACTCCAACTACAGCGAGAGCCTCCCGTCCCCCGTGCCCGACGACGGCCCGCGCTCCGGCCGGGGCAAAGGCAGCAAAAACAGCTTGAGCTGCCGACGCAAGCGCGAGTTCATCTCCGACGAGAAGAAGGACGCCTCCTACTGGGAGAAGCGCCGCAAGAACAACGAGGCCGCCAAGCGCTCGCGGGAGAAGCGCCGCCTCAACGACATGGTGCTGGAGAACCGCGTCATGGCGCTGAACGAGGAGAACGTCCGCCTGAAGACGGAGCTCCTGCAGCTGAAGCTGCGCTTCGGCCTCATCAGCACCACCTCCTACATGGAGAAGAGTCAGCTGATCGCCAACGCTGTCTCTGCCGCCGCCGCCGAATGCGCTGACGGCAACAGCAGCGCCCCCTCCGGTAACCCCTACTTCTCCAGCAGCGGTTACTCCAGTGCCTCCCAGGTGATGCTGAATTCAGACTCGTCCGAGGCTGAGCAGTCCAGCAGGGGGGAGCGCCACAACCCCCTCCCCAAGTACTCCCCCCGCGGCTCCCTGTCGGACATGTCCGACGGCTCCTCCAGAGACAGCCCCGAACCCATGGGCTTCGACGAGATCAAGAGGGAGTCCACAGCCATGGACATGGACATGGGCAGGCTGGAGTCCAACGGCATCCCCAGCGGGGTCTTCGGCGGCCACCATCAACACAGGTCCCAAGAGGCCGACTGTGCCATGGACTACCAGCACCACCAGCACCATCACCAGGAGGGTGTGATCATCTACCGCTCTAGCAGCGGTTCCTACATGGAGAACCAGAGAACCGATGACATGGACCAACAGGCTGCAGCCCAGGCCCAGCAGAGCATGCCGTCTGGGGCTTACATGGCCCAAACAGGCAGCCATTCCTCCAAGCAGTCCGAGAGCTCCGAGACCATCACAGAGGTGGCTGAGAGGCCGGAGAGGAAGATCTTGGACTCCACTCCCTACGACTACAGAAATTGTCAAAGTGACTCCACGGAGGAAGAAGAGTCCAGGGCTCATGACCAGCAACAACAGCAACGGCATGAGGTCCAGAGGTGTTATGGCTATGAGAACCAGGAGAGTCATGAGGAGGTCGAGAACCCATTCGCCCCTGAGCTCCTCCACAGCAGCGAGGAGGGCAAGTCCCACTCCTTCCAGCGTCACCAAGCCTACCTCAGTACCCTGGACGAAGAGCAGCCCCCAATCCTGACCTACGAGGGCGGCCCCAGAGTGGAGGGCTACTACCAGCACTCCTCCGGGAAGGACACCTCGTCCAGCGACGGGGACCCCAGGAGCTCAGACAAAGACGGCTCCACAGACGACGAGTCCCCTTCCTCCTCCTCCTCCTCCTCCTCCGGAATCAGCAGCTACCACCAGGGGGCGTCTTTACAGGACGCCACCTCAGCTGTCCCGGCCCACCGCCAATGCCACGGCGAAGACAGCCACGAGGAGCTGAGAGGCACCTACCTCCCCCACAAGCTCCGCCTCAAATACAGAGCGCTGTCCAACGGAGTGGCCGGATATCCGGGAGACGCCCACACCGGCATCTCACCCCCCATCTCTGCGTCCCCCACCCATCCCCAGCACCCCTACCTGGCCCTCCCGGGAGTCCAGCAGGGTGGGCACGGCAACGGGGAGAGCAAAGAGGCTCTGGAGAGCGAGTACTACGAGCAGGAATCCCAGTCGAGGACGGAAGGCGGGAAAAAGGGACCCAGTAGGCGGAACGCCCAGAACAAGAGGCGCGATTAGGGAGTGAGAGAACAGCTCGTCCCTCACTGAGACCGGACAACTTTGAGATATCGCCACAGTGACCTCCCGCTAGGTTATCAGGTGTCTCAGCACACTACACCACTATGCCAACAACAGACCACCATGATAATAATAACAGAACAGATATCCCAATGCTCACATCCCCCCCCCACCGCCACACTGCCAGACAGTTTAGTTCAGCAAGCAGTGTGATGTGTGGCTCGGATGTGGCTCGACGTCACGGTTCACTGTGTCCCCGCTTCTTTTCTACCAGACCTCCGTTCCCCTCTCCCTCCACGCTTCACTAACAATGATAACAATAGATCACTTATTGGATCAGAGAGGTGTCAGAGGAGTGAAAGGGGGGAGGGGGGAGAGAGACCGAATGGAACTCTTGTTTCTGTCCTTCCTGTGATTTTTTTTAAATTATTCCTTCTGAAAAGAACATTACATCACAATGGACGGTGGTTGACATTAGAATATTTTGGAGCGGAGGCCCGGATTGAACTCACCACCCCCCCCCCCCCCCCCCCCCCCCCCCCCCGGTGCCCCTGGTGTACTGCGTGGTCGCTATCTGTCTCCATGACTTGGTGGGTGGCCATTATCGCATATTTCCCGCAGCCTGGCATTCTGGGAACATTCGCTTGACCAAAGAAATACGTCCCGCCTCAACAAAGACTTCCATTCTTCCTCCCTTTAAAAGCATCTGTACCCGTTTCCTTTACACCCCCGCGACCCCTTCTCCCTCTTCCCCCTCTGCTCAGCAGATCACTTTTCAAGCACTTGGATTGTACATTACTGTGATATATACATTTGCATATATTTAAATATATTTTAAGAAGAAAAACAAAAAAACGAGAAAAAAAAAGAGGGGAAATAGAAGTGTGGACATGAAAAGTTATCAGTTTGTCCTTGTTTGGAGTTCTTGTACAGTCTTTATATTGTCAATGAAATGCCTCAAGTTTTTATTTTTTTTATTTCTTTGATCGTCTGTATGACCCTCAGTTGCTAGAAACCTCCCCTCCTGCAGATCTCGTGTCACGAGTCCCCATATCTGAAGATTTAATCACTGTTGTAACAACACTGACGTCATTCATAACAAACAGACACATTATGTTGAGGAAAAGATCTTGATGAGTGACCTTTTCTCACTGACCTGCACTCACACACACACACACACACACACACACACACACACACACACACACACACACACACACACACATACACACACACACACACACACACACACACACACATACACACACAAAGCCCAACTGTTAAGCCCAGTAACATATCACAAGGCCCTACACACTGCTTTTCAGTAATAGTTACTTAGACTACACAAACAAAGAAAAATATTTTTTGATCAAATGTTACAAGAATCAAAAATTACTCTCTTCTTCTTTCTCAAAGGTGCCTCTTTTAGCTGCTTAGGCCACCGACCCCCAAGTCTTAACCTTTACATTGAGTTTCTCTATCTGCAGTGGGTCATACAGATTGTACAAGTTAACTCTCACTTCCAGGTGCCTGCCATTGGCCATTGTGTAAAATTATAAAGTTATTTCTCTACTGTTGTTATTTTATTACTTATTTTATTACTTTATCATTATTATTATTGTTGTTATTATTATTATTGTTGTTATTATTATTATTTTCTATGTTATTCAGTTATTTCCTGTTAATGTGTGTTCTTCCGTCCCCTTGTGTCCGTCACCCTAAGATGTCCCTTATTGTGATGCGTACGTTGTATTGTCCTTCCCTCCCTATAGTCATGATACTGTGTAATGTTTGTTGTTCGACGGATGGTTTCATGAAAACTTGTCCAGAAGTGACAGTATTGTTATACTTCACACGCGGATAAATGTTGAAAACACTTGTTTAGATTTTTTTGAAAAGATTGAAAGACAAATAAAAAGGATGTTGAAATCCCATGAAAAAATACCAAGACGTTTCACGTTATTCTTGAGCTTTCTTCAATGCTTGCGCAACACAGTATACAGTATATCCATGCACACATTTACACCATAACATGGTCTTATAAGGACCACAGAGAGGAGAGAAGAACCTTTGGTTTCAGTCGAGTGTGAAGATGGCACACCTTGCCAGACCAATCCATTCCAAGTCCAGTTCTGATAGAGAACACCCTGTCCCACTCCTCTGCTCTAAATTAGGTTGTTAAGATCCACACTGATACCACCAGAATAGCCTCAGTATGTCAGCATGTTCCCTACTCCGCTCCTCCTCTTCCTCCCCTCCCTACCCCTCTCCCCATGTCACTCCTCTCTCCCCACTGTCTCCCCTCTACCTCCCCTCTCTCCCTCCCTACCCCTCTCCCCTTATCACTCCTCTCTCCCCAGACCTTCTCCCCTCTCTCCCTCTTCCTATCCTTTCTTCCTCCACCCTCCCCTCTCTCTCCTCTTTCCTGGCAGAGGGGATTAATCTAAATGTGAGGAGCATCAATGCGACACAGGCACACAGCGGACCAGTAGGGCACCAGATTCTTACATTGCTGACGTAACCATGGTGACCTAGTTATTCATGTCATAAACTGCCCCCCAACACATTCATGAATACACCATCAATAGACACACTATGCCCTTTGCACACTATTGTATGTGACACACACACACACACACACACACACACATAGACACAATGAGGGTGCCAGGCTTTTTTGACCAAAATTTCCAGAAGAAAAACAAAAAAAAGAAAAGGTTTTTCAAGTTACATAACATCAGATAGAGTATCTGGGTGTGAATTAATATGCCTATCAAAGTACGTAAGTGGCATACCTACAATGATTATGTGAATGTCCACACACACCCATATCATTATATAATCTGGACAATCGTTCGCGAGTACGTGGAGTCCTAGAATGTCCCACAATGCATCACACCACAGTGTCGATAACAAATTATATAACAACCTGAAGAAGAAAAAAACTCGCAGGGCTGTGGAGGAATTCGGGTTGGCACCTTGGTCGGAACACACAGTTGATTTACGAAACAGGGCTAGGGCTCCCTTCCAGAAGGATGGCATAACAAGCAAGCCCGGGCAATGGCTATAGTTACATGACCGTCATGACTGACTATAATTAACTAGGGACAGCTAGCACCAGATAAATTACTTACCAGTGTCATAGTACAAGTAAATGTATGGTAGTTATCTACTACTACTAATAATAGTAATCAATGCTGTACAATTGCACAAACCCCCCCCCCAAAAAAAAAAAAC
>NC_137675.1:23263869-23266369 GCF_963989245.1 Nansenia antarctica | reverse complement strand
ACCTTGCGATAGAGAGCCACCATACATACGAAGGTAGGTACTGAATCTATGCACCTATGCGTGTACCATATGTATGTCAACTGACATTACTAGTCAAGAGTAGCTCTGATTAAAATGTAAATGTGAATCTATGATTCAACAGTAGCCTACATTACGGCCAGAGTTATGCAAGTCTCTGATGTGTTGACAGTGGTGGACTCTGTGGTGAGCCTTAACAGGATTACTCCTTTAGATTAGTCTCTGGCAGTCCTCCATCTGTCCACTGTTATACAACAGTCCCGATGGGTCTACTGTACTCCCCTGTTACGTGTGGTGTGTGTGTGTGTGTGTGTGTCTACTGTAAGAGGCACGACACAGCACGACTTACTCCCTTGTAATGTGTGGTGTGTGTGTGTTGTGTGTGTTGTGTGTGTGTGTGTGTCTACTGTAAGAGGCACGACACAGCACGACATGGTAACCATGCCAACTCACTCAACAGACATTCACAATATGGCTAAGTGAGCAAATCTTCCCCTTGACCTATATCTGCACGCAACTGGGCAATCACACGCACACGCACACACACACGCACACACACACACACACACACACACACACACACCAATACACATGAATGCATGCATGCGTGATGCTCTGTCCACTCATGCTCTGTCCACTCATACACATACAGTATGGACATGCAGACACACACACACACACACACACACACAAACACACACACCAATACACATGAATGCATGCATGCGTGATGCTCTGTCCACTCATGCTCTGTCCACTCATACACATATAGTATGGACATGCAGACACACACACACACACAAACACACACACACACACACACACACACACACGCTAAGCTCTGATTATGAATGGTGGATGGTTATTAATCATGGTTGGATGAACAGAAAACATTCGGAGCAGAGATCAGATCAGTGTGTTGAGGTCCTGCTGGCTGGTGACACACGACTCTGAACACAGCTGTCTCTCTGGACCAGAATAGAGCATTGAGGCACAAAGACATGTGTGTGTGTGTGTGTGTGTGTGTGTGTGTGTGTGTGTGTGTGTGTGTGTGTGTGTCGGATGTGTGTGTATGGGGCTCGGTTTGTAAAGTGGCCTCATCCTTTTTTACATACTGTAGCTGTTTCTCCTAGATTTATTTAAATCTCAGATTTAGATTTAAATCAAATATTTAATTTCATATCCCCAGATTTCTTTTATGTCTGTCTGTGAGATAAATGTATTTCTGTAATCCAGATTTAAGATTTAAATATATAATTTGTTCTTAAATATTGTTTTTTTACGACAGATATAACATATACATTAAATATGTATCTTTTGCTGAATATATGCATTATACATGATATACATTAAATCTGTATCTTTTGATTAATATTTATTAATCAAATATTTAGAAATCATTTAAATATTTTATTCTTGTTAAATATTTAATTTCTATTTTGTAATGTCCAGCTCTCTGATCAGCTCTAATATTGTGCGGAAGTTGGCAGAGTTGGTTTGATGAATGAGAGAGAGTGTGGGTGAGAGAGAGAGAGAGAGAGAGAGAGAGAGATAGAGAGAGAGGTTGATTCGGGTGAGAATATTGCGTGACGCGAGGCATCTGAGAGCGGATAGGCTGTCTTTCATGTGACTGGATGGTGCACGGGCTCATAGGGGAGGCGGCTTTATCCCGTTTCTCCCTCAGGCCCGGGTTCAAGACTCTCTCTCTCTCCCTCTCTCTCTCTCTCTCTCTTTCTAATACTCTCTTACTCTAACACTTTTTTCTGGTAATCTTGCTGCAATTTTCCTCAGATTGTGGATGTGGATGTATCCTGTGATAAACCTGTGTGTGTGTGTGTGTGTGTGTGTGTGTGTGTGTGTGTGTGTGTGTGTGTGTGTGTGTGCGTGCGTGTGCGTGCGTGTGTGTGGAGGATAAACAGAGGATAAACAGAGGATACAACGAGGATAGACTGTTCCTAGAACGTATTGGCCCTGGTTAGAGTGTACTTTCAGCTGAGGGTCCTGTGGGTACGGAGTGCCCCTCTCGTACTCTCAGGTAAGTACATGGAGCGCCCTGTCGGAGACCTCTTCTGGTAGCTGTCCTGAACTACCCTTGAGTGCAGGGAACTCAATTATTTTAATACCCAAGAGCCCTAAAAGGAGGTAGGGGAGAACAAAGCCAACAGCAACAAGGAAGTGATTACCTCAGGAACTAGAACAGAGTAGGAATTGTTCACTACCCCATTACACACATCAACAGACACATACACACACGCACGCACGCACACACACACACACACACACACACACACACACACACACACTCACACATGCGCCGCACACATGCGCACTAGGCTGAGGGTTAATGTAATCTAAGGCAGCACCTAAACTAGGTTAGTACCGGTAGGTTCCATGTGACGGGCTGCTCACATGGAGGTCAGCAGTCACCAGTTAGTCAATCACTGGTCCTCTGTGGCAACCTGACACTAAGCTACAGGTACTA
>NC_137675.1:23258869-23261369 GCF_963989245.1 Nansenia antarctica | reverse complement strand
CTGCCGTTTCTCCAGTTCATATTAACTCTAAAAAATCACCAAGCCTCTTCATTTCACTTATAAAACTAGATTAACTAGATTAAGAATAACGTTCTTATCATGGTCTTTTTGAATTGATGAAATCACAATACTGTACATTTTGCAGGAACAACTTTGCAGACTGTTTGGAATTGGAAGTACAGTAATTAGAAATCAAATGGAACGGTATAGTTCCTGGAGGAGTAAATATCTCCATAAAGGAAAACAACACTAAAACATCAAAGACAACAACAAACGTTTTAAAAATATACTAATTGTATAATTAGTTAAAAATATATATTTATATGTTTCCCTCTTGCATAGCTGAACACTGAAATGCA
Source organism: Nansenia antarctica (assembly GCF_963989245.1). Lineage (NCBI taxonomy): Eukaryota > Metazoa > Chordata > Actinopteri > Argentiniformes > Microstomatidae > Nansenia > Nansenia antarctica. The sequence goes on along the minus strand of NC_137675.1, from coordinate 23,261,010 downwards.
ACATACCATTAAGAACCATTCAGAGCTTAAAATGATCCTGCTATATAGCGAGCACAATCTGCCCTATACATACATACATACATACATACATACAACTAGATAATTATTGTCATAATAACACGATTGTTATTACTATTGCTGACTCAAGCTGTGATTCTGCATTGTTCTATTGTGACTTCCCAGAAGCAGAATAAAGCTTAGTGTCTCATTTTCCAGAATGCTGTTTCTCCTGTTTAGGGCCCACAGCCACTCCCAAATGTTGAGAAAGTTGACATCACCCTGCCCGTCCGTTGCCTAGGAAACACAGTGTAGCCGACCGACTACAGGGCATAGACCCTGTGAATGTTTTGTCCCTCAGTCCATACAGACTGCATTTCCACTTGAGACTTCCATACATAAACCACCACCCCCCACCCCAGGCAATGACCTGCTCGGCCTTGTCATGGAGAGTTGGGGGGGGGGGGTATGCCTGTTTGCAGAGTGGTGGGGGGTGGGGGAATTTCCTTCCATCATTTTGTTTTTATTTGACAGCTCACACTCGCTTGCTTGTTGGGTGTTGAAGACACTGTTCTGTTCAATGGCAATAGAATAGCTATAGGTTGCTGTACATGTGGTGGTGGTGGTGGTGGTGGTGGTGTGTATAGTGGTCAATATTTCAAAGTGCCGCCGTTTATTTGCTTACATTAGCTGGTGTTAGTGCAGAAGGAAAAAAGTGAAAATGTGGTTAATCTCATATGTGCTCCGTTGAAGTCCATGGCGTCGTGAATCCAAAGGCTCACCAATGTCTGTTTGTGTCACACGAGGCCACCTCAATGCACCAACACCAGCTCCTTTTAGAGAATCCTAGCTACAGCTTCAGCCTTCTCAAAAATCACTCTTTCACATTTCCCTGCCATCTTCTCAATTCTTTCCTCTTCAAATTGTCCAAGCTGTTTCGCTTTTCCCCCCCCCGCTTCTGTTGCCCCATCCCGCACACATCTTTGTCCTTCAAACACAGAGAACACTTCCTGGATATATCCCCTAGTCTCCCATGTCTCTAGAACGGTCTCCATGGCGTCACCCTGACAACAGTGCTCAACCTTCTGGTGCAAATGCTTCACAGTGCAATGCTCTCAGGTTATATAATCTGGTCATTTATATTGCAAAATACATTGCAGGTATATTGTGTAAGGCTATCAACAAGCTCTAAGCAGACAGATAACACGTATACAGTGACCACTAATTGTTCCAGAGGGGGCAGTTGCAGTTTCCCCCCCCCTCCATCAGCTGTCATACTTCCTCCCAACCAGAGGTGGCGCTGGCTGTTACTTCCCGTGGCGGCCCCTGGCCAGGGCCCCAGGGCTGGAACAAGAAGAGAAGAAGGAAGGGCTGGAAGAAGAAGAGCCCAGCGGTCTGGCGTGGCTCCTCCAGCGCTGGCGCAGGACGAAGTCGTAGTTCGCTGAGGTCGACATGGCGTAGAACACGTTGGCCTTGTCTGGGATCTGCAGCTCTGAGGGTTGAGAGGGAGAGAGAGAGAGGGAGGGAGAGGGGGAGAGAGAGAGAGAGAGGGAGAGAGAGGGAGAGGGGGAGAGAGAGAGAGAGGGGGGGGAGAGAGGGGGGGGAGAGGGGGGGGGGAGAGGGGGGAGAGAGAGGGGGGGAGAGAGGGGGGGGAGAGAGGGGGGGAGAGAGGGGGAGGGAGAGAGGGGGAGGGAGAGAGGGGGAGGGAGGGAGAGACAGGGGGTAGAGAGGGGGGGAGAGAGAGCGAGAGAGAGAGAAGGAGGGAGAGAGGGAGAGAGAAGGGGAGAATGAGCACCACAATAGTCAATAAACTGTATCTCGAAATTGCCTCATGTAATATTGAAAGAAAAAAAAGAAAGACAAAGAAGAGACAAACTGTCAACAACGGCTACTGTTTTTGCATGTTGAGGAGAGCAGGTATACGCTGTATCAAAGTAGACATCAGCCTAATTGTATGTCCTGAGCCTACCTCTGTCCTGGGACAGCACCTGGCTGAGGCTGAAGTCGTGACAGCTGACTCCTTCCAGGTTGTGCTTCTCTAGCGCCCTCTGGACCACGTGGGCGGTATGGTCCTGGCTCGTCAGCTGAGGGGCAGAACGCACGACACAACACTTACATTCTGCATGTGAAACAGTGACTGTACT
>NC_137675.1:23203869-23253869 GCF_963989245.1 Nansenia antarctica | reverse complement strand
TATGCTGCTAAGCCTCAGTTGAAGCCTCGCCTCTCTCTCTCACCTGCTGACAGCGGACCAGGTCTTCTTCAGCCGGTACACCGCGTTGGACTGGAGGGCCGACAGGATGGCCTTCAGAGAGGAGAGGTTCTTCATCTGCCTGCACTCCTACGGAGACAGACAACACAGTACCTCAGTCAAACCTGCCTCATCTCTCTCGCCTCGTTCGCGAGGTCAATGTCTACAGTCAGCCTCTCTCTGCAATATTACGGTAGCAGTTTTAACATTTTGCTAAACACTAGCATATGTCTGGACATGTCATCTACTACATGTAGCGTCTTCCCGTCTGTAAAATAGTCATATCAATATCTATATCTAGATATTTCAGAGGAATAGCGATCCGCAACGCCCCCCACCCTGGACTCCTTCAAACTAGCCCTCAAAACCCATCTGTTCTCCAAGGCCTTTGGCCCCTAGTCATTGTTTTCAGTTTTTGCTTTGTTGTTTTCTGTTTAGTCTGTCCGTTTCATTCCCTTGTAAAGCGTCCTTGGGTTTTTGAAAGGCTCTATATAAATTAAAGCTATTATTATTATTATTATTATTTATATCTAAAACAACACTCTCTCTATGGCTGTGCTTTGCTGACCTGTGCGATGGCGATCCACCTCTCGATGACCCGGGCCCGATGGGCGGAGCGAGCGCGGGGGGAGAAGAGTGGGGAGCCGGGGACGGGGGTGGAGGGGGGGGTGGGAGGCGAGGGGGCGTGGTGAGGGTTGGAGGGGCACAGGAGCGAGGTGATGACCCGGTTGGTGACGGCGTTGAACTGGGCCACGGTGGCGCGGACGCTGGGCGCCAGGTTCTTCTTGTCTCTCTGGGACCAAACGCAGCCCAGACACTGGAACGGAACCACTCTGACAAACAGCTCCTAGGAGAGGAAGAGAGAAGGAGGGAGGGAGGGAGGGAGGGAGGAAGGGAAAGAGAGAAGGATGGAGGGAGGGAGGGAGAGATGGATGGAGGGAAGGAGAGAAAGAGAGAAGTATGGAGGGAGGAAGAGAAAGAGAGATGTATGGTAGAGAGAGAAAGAGAGAAGGATGGGAGGGAGGGAGAGAAAGAGAGAAGGGTGGAGGGAGGGAGAGAAAGAGAGAAGGATGGAGGGAGGGGGGAAAGAGAGAAAGAGAGATGCATGGTAGAGAGAGAAAGAGGGGAAGCTTTGTAAAAAAAAATATATATATATAAAGGTTGCAGAGGTCACGGAGGTGATTGACACTTACAGCGTCCAATCTGGTTAACTGCTCAGCCACGTCCGTCACGGGGAAATCCATAAAGTCGTTCTGTTCCTCTTTTGTGGCCGCCTCTTCTTCGTCTCCCGAACCCTCCTCTTCCTCTTCCTGCTGCGAGTCACAGTGATCCTCTGCTGGTCTTGAGTGACTTGTGCGGCGATCTAGAGAGACAGAGATAGAAGGATTACCACCACAATACCACCAGCCATATCAAACCTTAGTCACCAGTGGTAGTAACCAGAGGGGTGCCAATATTTTTTTCTTTTAAGTACACATGTGAATATGCAAGTACGCATTTGAGAGTGTCTAATACTCTGTGTTGAAGGATGTCAAAATGCGTCCATATTGACTATGCTGATTATGCATTAAGCCATTTATTTGTTCTAATTGAGAGTGCTGGCCGTATTATTTACTGGCTGCATGCCAGCGTTCACATTAGCTTATTGCACTCCCTACGGTATCAACCAATCAATCAACCAATCAATCAAACTTTATTTATATAGCACAATTCATGCATTGAATGCAACTCCAAGTGCTGAGCATAAAAATAATAGTAAATAAACCACAATGCAATAAAACAAGAGGTAGGAGATAAGAAATATAGATATAATGTAGTAGTAAAACGGTAATAAAGGAATAAAACGAAGAACAAAAACAAAACATTTGGAGATAAGAAATAGGGTTAAAGAAGTGCAAGCGGACAAAGACACTAGGTAAAGGCCAGGCTAACAATGTGTGTTTAAAAGCCTTTAAAGCAAAACATATCCACACTCAAGTCCTCCAGCAAGAGTACGGTACCTTGTTGCTGGAGCTTCTTGAGCAGGGCGTCGGCGGTGCAGGCCAGGCGCCTGAAGCAGAGGCGGTGGCGGAGGTGGACGCAGAGCAGGCGCAGGGCGTGGTGCGAGGGGGGGTCCTTGAAGTCCTCCTCGTAGTCCTCCAGCCACTGACGGATGAGGGGTCGGAGGGGGCTGATGCAGGGCAAAGGGAAGGAAGGTAGGAAGGAAGGAAGGAAGGAAGGGTAGGAACAGGATGAGTTTGATTGGTAGGTGAAAGATACTCGTTGGGCATTTCCACATTAGTGCTGAGCTGATGATGAATACAATGAAAAGGTTGAGAATCAAGAGGGTCTTACCTCATTGGGCAGACGGTGTTGTCCAGGTTGGCAATCATGTCATCCCTATGGAGAAGACAAGAGGCTAAGTTAGCCTTTGACTGTCACACACACACGTGACACAACACAGACGCATACATATTAACCCTATGTGTAAATACCCCATTGCAGTGTCGTTCACCTGTCTGTCTTGTGGGCTTACGTCAGTATCAACGCAATGGAAGCCTGTTGCTACCAGTGCTGCAGATATGAGGGTGGCTGTTTAACAACCAATATGTCCTCATCACAAAGGGCTCTGAAGGCCATAATGTCAAAGTAGATATATGAAGTATAAGGCAAATTGAAGAACTGGGAGTGTCTCTACTGGTAGGCAATGTATTTGGGGGGGGGGTTTATATAGGATTTTAAAGTAATTTTTACTTTATTGGGATAGAGTCAGTAGAGATTGACAGGAAGGATTGGTGAAAGAGAGGAGCGATGACATGCAAGTTCGAAATCGAACCAGGAACCTTTAGCGATTTATACAGGATGCGCATTAGTGTGCTACGCCACTAAGCGCCATAGTAGGCAATGTTCTGGCAGAATATCATTCAACTAAGCGGCCTCTGAGGCAGCAGTTTTACAAGCGTCTCTAGGCATGCTTGTTGGATTCATCAAGTGGTGAAAAAACCGGTCGGGCCCAAACAAACCCCAAAAAAAAACACAAATATGTATGGGGTGACACGGTGAGAGTGCTTTCTCAAAGCAGGAAACGCTTTGTCACATTAGAATAAAGCATTCCAACATCACGCCATGTGCATGCCAAACATTTTCCGCCGTCGCAACAACAGAGCAGTGGAAAAGGTGTGATAAGAGTGAAGGTCTCGGTGTCGCTTGAATCTACGCCAAGGACTCCAGGGCGAGACTGTGGGGTTTACACAGCTACTTCAGTCTGAACTGTTGTTCACAAAGCAGAACTTGGCCAAGGACTCCCCGCCACCCTCCCTCCCTCCCACCCCCCACCCCCCTGCCTCCCTCCCGGCCCAAGAACATTTCAAAAGCAGCATACGTTTTCAATAACCATTCAACATCTACGGTATCTAGCCTATCTCTGTGTCATCCCCCTAAACAGTTCTTGTCTATCTACGTCTTACTCCTGTACCTCTCAGTCCTATCTGCGTCACTGAACTCTATAACATAGAAGTCATTTTCAACCTATAACCACGTCATACCCCTAAACCACCTGTGTCTGAACCTGTCTTCGTACATCTATTTTCCTTAACCAAACTGGTTAACATATATCTATGTCTTACTCCTGAACAGCAGGCTACACCTGAACTGTCCCTCCTGAGACATCTACTACCTCTTACTACCGTTTCCCCAGTGTCATAAAAAAAAACAAAAAAACAATGTCCTTCTTCTAGCACGACGACTGCCAATGGCTCCAGGCCTGAGCATAGATTACTATTTCCTGCTATGGCTGGGGGATACATTATTCACTTACTTAATCAAATGTATTTGTTGTATGGTAAGTCACTTTGGTTAAAGGCGTCTGCTAAATGCCACAAATGTAAATGTAAATGAAAACATCTAGTCAGTGTGTCTCTAATGTCTCTCACCTCTGGAAGAGCAGTTCTATGAGTGTGCTGGTGCTGGTGAAAGCTCTGTAGGTGGAGAGGAAGACGCGGGTGTAGTCCTGTTCTTGGTGCTCTGTGTCCAAGAGGTGGGTGACCAGGCGCTCCAGGGTGGCTGCCTTCAGCCTCCGCACCTTGACCGTGTGGTACTTGATGAAGCTCAGTGGGGACACTGGGGAGTCCGGGTCGCTGGCGGTGGAGTCCGGGGAGGGGAGCACGGGCTCCCTTCGCAGGGTGATGCCGAACACGGCTCCCTCTTCCACCTCCTCCCCCCACTCCTGCACTGGGTCCTGGGAAGGGTGAGGGTGAGAGAGAGAGAGAGAGAGAGAGAGAGAGAGAGAGAGAGAGAGAGAGAGAGAGAGAGAAGCTGTAATGTCAAATCATGTGGGGTTCAAGCAGAGGGGCTGGGTTTCGTTTTTTTTTAAATCTGAATTGCCAAGAGGGGCCTGTTCATGGTTGACATTGGGCCATGGCTTTTTATTGGACAAAATGTTTTTGTGACCGACCTTGTCAAATGTGTCATAAAATGACGATGATCAAAATAAAATGAATGAAATGTGTCTGGTTTGATCTCCTGCTTTGCTTGAAACTGCATAGCAGCAGCTAAAAACAACACTCAACAAACAACACTGATATACAACATACAAACAAGTAAACCAACACTAGTCACAGAGCTTTCAAGCTCTGAGCTGGGTCAGTGACAAGGCCATGTACAACCACAGCAGTTATTTTTTAATGTCTCAAATGCTTCCGACTCGATGCAACCATGAACCGCAGCACATCCTGGAACAGGTATGAAAGCCTGCCATCCCTATCAAAGCGCTTTGGTGTTACGAATCCCATGTGGCACGTCTAACACGTTTATGCTGCAACATGGGAGTATCCAGGACTGTGTGTTCTGTTGCCATTTCCATTTCCTATGCCAAGATATCTTTTAATATCCTGTATAGGGGGGAAATTGTCCATAATGTGTGAAGGAAAAAAACTAAACAAAACACCCAATGCAGAGAGACACCTTCCTACATAGGAAACAGAAGGTAGAGAGGTGAGGGAGAGGAGAGGGTTGTCGCCTTGTCCTTGTCCCTGACCGTGTCCCTGTCCCTGTCCACGGCAGCACGTTTCAGTTTCACAGAGAGGACAAGTCAGGACCCCATCTACAGCCCCCCCTGCCTGACAGGGTTACAGAGCTCTACTGGGTGGGATATGCATCCGAGCTGAGAGCCAAGAGTCCTTTTTTCAATTACTTTCTGTAATTTGTGGTTTATTGAGACAAATGCGTTGGTCACCACTGCACCACTGACTCAGGCACACCAGCCTGACACTTGACTATAAGCCAAGCAGAGCTGTGGCTGCCTAACTCACCTTCTACCCTGCGTCTAGTCATGGTCGTGTTGGAGAGGCCTCTCTCTGCTTAGAGTGATACACCCAGCAACTCACATAAAAGCAAGAATACATCTCTCATGTAACTGTAAACAATCTTTTTAAGACCGAAACCCCTCCGAACACATACAAGAAACAGAGCACCCATAATGAAAGAGGAAACTGCCACACTGTCAGCCACAAAAAGACAATCAATGACAATCAATGTCACTGTCATAAACTATTGATAAGCTCCAAATTGGTGCCTATTATCATTATATAAGTGCAGGGAGAGGGAGCCAGTATTTACTGTTCCTCCATAGGCCAGACATGCAAGGCTGTTGATAAATGTCCACGGAACACTGCACCATTACCTTAACTTGTCCTGTCCTGCTGGACACACACTTTAGTAAATTACACGCACGCACGCACATGCACACGCGCACACACGCTCAGTTTGATCTTATCTATGTCACTTAACTCGTCGTTATTTTTGACAAACAACATGCAAGATCAGGCAACATAAATTAATTTAAAGAACCAACGAGCTTGAAGAAAAATATTGAAACAAAGTTATTTTTATATCACTATTATTTTTATATCACTACACCCAGTTAATAAACCCGGTCTTTATCATTACACATTCATTAATACTTGTAGTATATATATACTACATATATATAAATAGTAATACTTAGAGGCTTTCTGTTTGGAAATTATTATATCCATAAAAACAATAATGAAGAAAGACGCCCTGTGTGTGTTATTGAATCCGAGTGACAATATCATGCGTAAATAAAACGACAGCCGTTTAAAAATAACATCAACACAAACATGAATGAGAATGAATGAAATAAATACCATTGATAAATGCCATTTCTTCATATTTTCCAGGCGTTTTAGTTGCTGAAAGTGTTTAGAAGTTCCAGTTGTTCATGGAGTCACATCTTCCATGTTCCATGTAATACTTGTGACTGAGGCAGATGCTGGTCCACAACGACTAGTTATGTAACGAGTAGGTTGTGGTCAGGGATGCTGTCTGTCCGTGCTGAGACACAAAGTCGCTGAATTGCGTATTTAACCGACATGTGTGTAGGCTACATGTTAACCCAAAATTAATGAAAACAAAATTCGAGCTAATGGAATGAGCGTTTAAACAGACGAGAGGCAGTCACTGCTCCGGGAGTCACCTTTTGTGACAGGTTTCGGTGTCAGTCCCGTATGAGCACAGTTCAGTGATCACCTGAGAATAGGAGGCTGAACCATTAGAACCTGGTCACGCCTCCAGGCCCCAAGCGGGTGGACGTCAAATCAAATCAAAATGTGCCTCTTTTCAGAAATATAACAGTAGTTGCTTGCAGAAGTGATACCAGGTAAAAGCTGCAGAACTTCCTATGACTATTACAATTAAGAAGGTTTAATTAATGATGATGAAAAATGAATAATTCTTTAACGTACCGTATATGCAATATCTTTAATGCATATACAATCATCATTAGGTCCATTATCTGTGTTACTGTTTTCGGAGGGGGGGTGTGTGTGAGAGAATTTGTGTTTATTTTGTCAAAACATCACAACAATGAAAATAATTAAGGCTATTTGACAAAACAGTAGAGGCGTAAATGTACTACTCAGGTGATTATACCCCTGGTATCTCAGACCTTCAGTCTACCTGAGATCAGGTTGGAACAGTTTTGAGAAAGGCTCTCCCCATTTGCACTCATGATGACACTGGGTGTCTGGAATGCCGTAGGAAAACTAGTCTGTTCTGTTTCTGTTTAGGTATCACCTGTTCCCTTTCAAAAGAATTAAGGTAGGCATTGCTTTTTTTATCTTTCAGATGAAAGGAACAAGGGTTTTAATTGAGCTGAGACATCAGCTTGGCTCTCTGGCCCCTAATAATTCAGTTCATCTGTGCTTGTGAGTGAAGCCACTACTGGAGCGAATCAGTCAAGTTTATCCTGAAGTCATTGTTTTAAATGAACAACCAGTGTTGTTGCACCAGAGTGCACATGGATATTTGATGAGAAATTATCTCTGTCGTCTACTTTTTACCTTTTAAAGCTACCCTGATGTGATAGATCACTGCCTCCAGATCCAACCCAGGCAGATGGTCTTTGTCTGTCTACTAAGGGCCCCATTGTGAGCTCTGCTCATTAGTAAGGGACAATGGCCTTCAAAGAGAAGAATGAATAATGTTGTTTGACTAATGAGATTTCTCATCTCTCCTCCTGACAATCTAATAACATCCCTCCATCCCTGCCAGTACAGAGAGGCACAACAAAGAAAGAGTGAGAGACAGGGTGGCAGAGGGGGCACTAATTAACACTAATGAAACACGTGAATAGATTATAAGAGGGCGAGTTGGCGAACACACACACACACACGCACATGTACACATGCACGCACACTCACACACACACACACACACACACACACACACACACACACACACACACACACACGCGCGCACACACACACACGCATAAGCACACGTACACAAGGACACACACACACACACACACAGCTCCATTGAATTCACAGCAACATCCATTTACATTTACTTTACACTTGAAAGAATATTATCCAATAGTTTCAAACCAACTACATCTCCGAATTAATCCTACCAAAAGCAAAACAGCAAAACTCTATGACCATATACAGCTTAGAATGATAGACCATGTTCAAATGAAGGTTTATCTGGAGAAAAACAGTAGACAGCACACTTAAGGAATGATAGATACTGGTCACTTCCTGAAGGGCCCTTCCTTCCTACTCAGTGGTAAAAATAACTCAAATGGAACAACAGTTCCAGTCCAACTGTTGAAATGTAGAGGAAACAAATGCAGATGGCTACTTGAAAACCACCTCTGGGGAGTATTCCATCAATGTCACTGAAGGAAAATCCAGCCATATTCTGATAAATCTCGCGAGATTTATTTAAAAAAGCCAGACTTATTTTGATAAATCTTGCGAGACTTCAAAAGATCAAAAATAAGCCTGAAAATGTTTTTCTTTTAGTGACGTTGATGGAATACCACCTCTGCTCTGACGTTAAACATCCAGGGTCATGACAGCGATTATCTGTAGTGATGTTGGCAGTAAATTAAGTCTTTCAGTCTTTCTTTCACATAAGGAGGCGTGAGAACTATGTGATATGGAGGTATGCCACGTGAAATTAGCAGTCAAATTGCCCCAATAAATATCTATTCACCAGCCATTGTTTTCCATTAATTACGTAGACTGTGAGGCCCGCACGTCCCCCCACCTACGCCTTTGACGAAAGACTTTAGAGGGTCCGAGGTCCACCCACCACAGTCTCACAAAACCCTGTGGGAAACACTGCCAGCTCATGGCCCTGATAACTCACTGATCACCTGACTCACATCACCGATACATTTAGGGCCCCATTAAATCAAACTTGCTAAAGGTTTCTAAAGAACACCCTTCCTACACCGGTTCAAAGTGCAAAGAGATATACGCTTCACATCAATGCTTTGTTGATCACTTGATATAAATGCAGGGCTGGCCGCTGGCATAAACAATCACTAGAGGGGGCCACACTTTTGCTGACGATTTAGCGCAAGCTACCACCCGTCAATCAAAAACTCCACTACCCCCCGATTTCCCATCCCATCCCATTCCCACTCACCTCAGTTTGGACGTCCATGTCAAGTAGCTGGAAGCTCCGCAGCCAGACCCCCGGCTCCATGTCCGTCTGGACGTCCACGCGGTGGGGGTGGCGCAGGCGGAGCAGCCTCTTCATCCTGCCCACGCGGGCCCTCAGGCCCCTGCTGTCCCCCCCTCCCCCTCCTCCACCACACAAAGTCAGAGTAGACCGCATCCTCCACAGGTAGAGTGCTGAAGGTTCTCACAGAGCGGGAGAGGACCTGTAGAACCACCATGAAGTGAAGAGTGTTTGAATGGTAAATGGTAAATGGACTACACCTATATAGCGTCTTATTTCAAAGCGCATTACAATGGCCTCTCATTCACCCATTCACACACACACTAATGGCGGTAAGCTATCATCCAAGGGTTCCATGCAAATTGCTCATCGGGAGCAATTTGGGGTTCAGTGTCTTGCCGGCTCTACCTCCTGAGCCACAGCCGCCCCGGTTTGACAACGTTGCCCCTACATACGTCCTTACACAGTCAGATATGCACATGAGGTCTGTAAGGTCAACTTTGGCTAAGAGAGGGTGAGAGGGTGTGATTCAGGGGACAAAAATCTGCTTTCATGGTGCCATCAGCAGCACTCGGCAACGAAGACAGGTAAGATGTCTTAATCTCGACATCAAGGGAAATGTGTGTTTCTTTGAAGAGGAAGAGGTTCAACTGAGAGCATAATAGAGTCATTCAGTGATCATTTATGGGCGTCTTAGATTAGATAATAGATTAAGGGCGCTGGCCACATAGTTAGAACGGTGTGTTCCTCTGTAGAGTATTACCCTAATTAACAAATTGGTTCATCATACAGTATATCAACACAGTGACGTACATCCTGATCTAATTCCATGTTTGGAAGACACTTAAGATGGCTCAGGAAAAGAAACTGTCCGTTCTTTCAATCGATTCCAGACATATTTCCGAATAACCATGGGGCTACCATGACCTATGTGTTCCCTGTGTTTCTAGCATCAATAGGCTTTTGTTCAACTAAACCTCTGAACCATACTGGACTCCACACCTCTGAGTGAGTTGGCAGTGTGTTGCGGGAGTCTGTTGCCAAAAACAAACACATCCAAATGATTAAAAGACAGATACTTATGAATGAATGAATGAATGGTCTTTATTGTCATTGCTATAGTACAGGTACCAAACAACGAAATTTGGGAAGGGTGGCTCCCCTGGTGCTAGGAAAGAAAAAAAAACTAAAAAAACAAGAAGGGAAAGGAGCTGGTTTACATAAATAAAGGCTATGTACACTATCCACTATACTATACTGTACAGATAAAACACTGTGCTGTACTCTATGCTATGCTATACCTATTCTAACATTTCCTATTTCTCTGCAACCTTATGTACCCTAGGGTTGTCATATTGCACATAGTGTTATTGCACATTCATTTAAAGTGTCGCAGTTTGCAGGCTTGAAATGTACACATTTGTGCCTCAGCACTACACCTGATTTTTTCAATCCAGCAGCTGCCATCAATCCGTCCAGACTGTCCAGGGCCCAGAACCTAGGTCTTTGCTGTGTTCAGGGCCTGGATGGCCCTGGGGTAGAACACTTATATGTCTTTAGACATGCCTAGACATGCTACGTAAAAAAATTCCACCTGTACAATTACATACTATGAGTAAAAGTCACTTACAGTTGGTTCGCTCCTCTGGAATCTCTCTCCGCCACAGTAATCAACCCTGATTAATCCTGGGTGCCATGATAGGTGCTCTTCTCCGAGAGACGAAGAGAGAACAGTCCAGAAACAACAAGGAACAAGGAAACACAAGGATAATAATGCACAGAAGAGACCGGTAATTTGTCAGTCAGTGATTGGTGATTGTATTCTGGAGTTGGTGATGTAGCTGAAATATGGGGGGAGCGAGAGAGAGAGAGAGAGGAGGGAGAGAGATAGGTGGGGGGTCACGGTCCTCCTCTTTCCCTGCCCCCTCGTCTATTGTTGTGTTGTTTTCTGATATCTTTCTGTAAACAAGCAATCCTTGTTGATTATACAGATCTGTCAGATCTCATCATTCCGCTTCACTTGTCTCTTCATGGGACCAAAGCGCCCCATCTCTACCCTCCTATTTTGTTTTCTTGCTGGCCGTGCCAGGCCGTCCATCAACATTGAAGCTATGCCTCTGCTTCTGTCTGTATTTCTGCCATAGCTACATTTACATTACATTTTAGTATAATATTTAATAAAGAAAATGGTCTTTCACAACTCGAGTTGGACCCAGCCCACTGAAGGTATAGACTGAAGTGCCCACTTCCACACAACACATCTCTCATATAGTAAAACAGCGATAGGAGTCTGCATTCCATAAATGTTGGAACATTGGAACAATGTTGGACAAGGTCTTCATTTCACACTGTACACTGGGTCAACATAGTCACAACATTGATAACGAGTCCGCATTCCATCACTGTCCACGAACACAAGGCCGTGGAGCAGGGCCCTGCGCTCATGGACAGGACCGGACCAGACTCTCCCAACAATGCCATATATGTGAGAAATCCATTACGACATGCCCAACAATGCCATACACGCCATATATGTGAGAAATCCATTACGACATGTCCATGCCATATATGTGAAAAATCCATTACACATCCATTATCCAAAGCGACTTACAACAAATGCATTAGACTAAATAAGTGAATCATCGTCATATAGTCACAGCAAGTCAATACAAATCAATCGTCTAAAAGTACTACCAACTAATGTAAACCTTCCTCAGGCCTATGTGTAATGAATGATAGAATGACAAATGGATAGGTGTCAACCCTAAAATGTGTTTCAGAATCTTACCTGCTAGTATTCCCTAATTTCAGCTCCTCATTGACTGATATTGTTCCAGCGTCACACCCATAGACATACATTGGTCGCACTACATGTTATCTAGTCACACAAGTGTTATAATTTTACAATATGATGAGGCCACAAGTTGTTTTGATGCAGTGTAGTGTGTTGTTGTGACTGCACTGTAGAGCATGAGAGTCAGTTTTGGAAAACACACACAGGTGCATGACTAATTGAAAGGCTAATTACCTTAAAGAGACAGGACTAATGCTCTCTTTGTCTCTCTCTTTGTCTTTCTTTCATAACACACTCATGCATATACACACACAGACAGTCTCTCTTTCTCGCTCTCTCTCTCTCTGAGTGAGTTATGAGTTATGTGCAGACAGGTGGGTAGGACAGTCTATTCAAGACACATACAATTAGGCTGAAAAAATAGGCCAGGAGGAGGAGGCAAGAGAAGAATGTATTCTGGAATGTTCTGCAGTGGGTCACAGACTCAAGCCTCAGGCAGAGAACGATCCAAAAGAATGTTCTATGACCCTTCACGGGCTCAGATATGACACAGGAACGACTGTATATGAAAATTTTGTAGATGCAGAGATTTGCAAGAATCTGGGTCATGCAAGTTATTAGGGTCAAACTTCAAATTGGAGGTGAAAATAACTAAAATATCACCAATTCCCTGCGTGTGTCAGGGGAAAATTACTAATAAAAAAATGTTGGAACAATAGTTAATGGTGCATGTGGGTGTCTTTGTCTTGTTAATTCTCTTTCCTTTTATCTTTGTCCCATTTAACCTGTAGCTGATTGTATACCGTGCCTGTTCCTTCTACCTACGTCACACCTGTGAACACAAATCTAAAGTAAATATAGGCCTACTGTACTAGTTTTACCACAGTAAGTCAGACTCTACATTTACTCCCCATAACGCTCCACGTCGACAACCTTCCTCCCCACAAACAGGAGTTTGGAGAGGTGACGTGTCTCCTCAGTGATTGACGTGTTGACAACGTTGACATGTTGTCCGTTCTGACCGGGATGGACCATGATGACCTTGCAGGAAGGGGAGCTTTTAGTTACTTGTTGGCTAGAACCACAATGTAGAGCTCAAACACGTTTATGTGGGCTGTGCTTAGCTGACCTGACAGACATTGTGTAACACCGCCCCCCCCCGCCTATCTCTGAAGTGACATGTCTGTCATAACAACCCTTCACTTGAGGACTCTCCCTATGGGGGTGAGCCCTGGAGGCAGGGAGACGGGTCTCTCCACCATGGAGTCTCCCCGCCTCTGGCTGCCAAACATTGTGTGGAGGCCAGTGTTCGTTTTGGCAGGCTTTTTACATTTGCTCTTAGCCTTTAGACAAAGATGGACATTAGTTTTAGTCACATTTAATAATTTTGATCATCCTTCTTAGTTTTGGTGTAGTTTTAGTTGACGAAAACTGAAAACATTTTAGTGTAGTTAGTCTACAAAAACTTCATTTTAGTCGAGTTTTAGTTACATTTTACATTTTTGGCATTTAGCAGACACCTTATTCCAAAGCGACTTACAATCAATACGTTTGACTAAGCAAGTGAATCATCAATCCACCAGTCGTAGCAGGAAGAGTAATCTAGCTCAGGCCCGGGGCCATTGGGCACTCGCCGTTGCCTGTGGCGAAACAGATCCAGATGGATTGAAGACACCCAGAGTGAAAGTCTCGCAATGTGTAGGAGGCCAAGGCCAAACAACCGCAATCGATAAAGCCATTAGACCCAACTAATATATTCAATTCATGTATTTGTATATGCTCACAGTTGCTATCTCTGTTGCACTTCTGACACTGAAACGTTAGATCACACACCCGCTCGGCTGATATGCCGTCAACAACAGACACACAGACGCACGCATAACACGGACACACACACGTGGTAAAAAAAAACACAATCCTTGTGACTCAGTGTACTGATTCAAACAGCTTTTGTCCGTGTCCTTCTGCCTCAGCGGCCTGTCTAGTCGTTACATAAGACAGTGGAGAGCCACGGAGGTCAACATGTGAGAGGGCAGAGAGGACTGACCCGTGTCTCTGGTTGTACAGTATGAGGAAACATCATTCTGCCACCACGGTGACCATGGGACAGGACAGACAGTCCCAAATGTCAAACATGGTGGAGAAAAGAGAAAGCTACCTAAAAGCTGAGAATTTGATCACGGCTAAAAAAACGTGTGTCCTTGATTTCGACGAAACACGACCAAACGACCAAATACGACCAAATACGTGTTTGCTCTCAGGATCCATTGAGGGTCAGGACGTAACCATGGTCGCTTCGTACTTCTGACATCTCTCAGATCTGACTTTGATCGCTGGATTTGTGCAACCTATTGATGCAAAACAAGAGGATTGAATGGCAGAAAATTACAGTAGGATTCATTGTATGTGCAGTGCACTTATAATACAGGGTGTGCGTGTATGTGTGTGTGTGTGCATGTGTGCATGTGTGCATGTCTAATGTCTATGCAGCATACTTAGAGAGACAAAAGGATAGAGAACTCTTTGAGACAGGTGACCTGCTCCTCCCAAACCACAATGACAATGACTCTCTCATTACCATTGGCAGTGCCCTGTGAACATGACGTACGGGGTCGGGGGCATTGTGATGTCACTTCAGACTCTGGGTGTGTACACCAATTAAAATGTGAGTGAATGGTAAAATGGTAAATGGACTACTTAAAGCTATAAAGTAGCTATAAAGTAGCTCATGCCAAAGTGCTTTACAATGGCCTCTCGTTCACCCATTCACTCACACGGCAATGGTGGCAAGCTACCTTGAAAGGCGCCGGTCCGTTCATTGGGAGAAATGTGGAGTTCCGTGTCTTGCCCAAGGACACCTCGACACGTGACTAACCAGGGATCGAACCGCAGAACCGCCGGCCTTGCGATCATTAGATGCCGGAGTGTTTAGATATCAAACATATTCTGTCCAGTATGAGTTGATGGATGTATACGATTGTAGTCAAAGATCTAACATCAATGAATGCATACAGGTTTGGTCTGACTGAGTAGGTAAATAGAAACAGCACAACACAGAGTCACATCTGTTGGGCAACACTGGACAGCGGCCAAGAACATTACTGTTGTCAAAACAGGCCTCTTGTACTGTACAGTACCAGTCAAAAGTTTGGACACACTTCCCCATTCAATTGAATAGAAAAGTGTGTCTAAACTTTTGACTGGTACTGTATAAATGGAGTCTACCTGTTTTAAACATGCGATGCAACACAGCGATGGGTGGTTGACAGAGCAATGTAAATGTAAATGTAAATAAAAGAGAGAGAGAAAGAGAGAAAGAGAGAGGGAGAGAGAGAGAAGGGGGGGGGGGGGTTGACAGAGCAATGTAAATGTAAATGTAAATAAAAGAGAGAGAGAGAGAGAAGAGAGAGAGAGAGAGAGAGAGAGAGAGAGAGAGAGAGAGAGAGAGAGAGAGTAAGAGAGAGGGATAGTCTTTTGCAGTCAAACATGCTGGAAGTAGTCATTAGAAGATGGGTACATTGTGGCCATGAAGGGTTGCACATGGTCAGCAACAATACTCAAATAGGCTGTGGCATTCAAGCGATGATTGATTGGTATTATCGGGCCCAAAGCGTGCCAAGAAACATTCTTCCCAAACCATTACACCACCTGAATGAATGAGAAGATGTACAGGTGTTTCTAATAAAGTGTTCTAGAAGAGGTGTCGGTACTCCCAACACACATCTAAGCACTGGCTTTCAAGAGCAATCGAAAACATCACCTGCCAGGGATGACGAATGGCCTGCAAGTACGTTTTTGCAAAACAACAATCATTAGAGCAATCTTCATGCGACCAGCAAAATAAACCACACACAATGTCTTCACTCAAGATCTCTTTTATTTCAATCTGAAATTACTATTACTATTACTATTACTGAAATTACTATTACTATTACTGAAATTACTATTACTATTTATTACTATTTCAGAATCAACAAACCTAAATACGTGTAGCAGTGAAACCAACAGTTCTTCTGTCACACGATCTCGTAAAACAGGTATCCTGACCCAGAACGTCAGCTACCCCATGTCAATGGACCGCCACTAGAAGAAAATATGTTCCTAACTACAGTACAGTGTAATCCTTAGATCGACAATACACAGAACATACAATACACAGAACATACATCTCAGAGGCCTGAGGTCCCTTCTGGTCTGGGATCATTGCTTGCCCTTCTTCTTCTTGGTCCTGGTCTTCCTCTTGGTCTTGGAGTCGATGATCAGCTGAGACTGGCGCTTCAGCGTGGCCCTGGTGATGATGTCACCCTCGTCGTCCCCGCTCTCCTCCTCGTCTGAGAGAGGGGGAGAGACAGGGGGTTGACAGAGAGAGAGAGAGAGAGAGAGATGGAGACAAAGAGAGAGAGAGAGACAGGGGGTTGACAGAGAGAGAGAGAGAGAGAGGGAGAGAGACAGAGACAAAGAGAGAGAGAGAGACAGGGGGTTGACAGAGAGAGACAGAGAGAGAAAGAGAGAGACAGAGACAAAGAGAGAGAGAGAGACAGGGGGTTGACAGAGAGAGAGAGAGAGAGAGAGAGAGAGAGGGAGAGAGAGAGACAGAGACAAAGAGAGAGAGAGACAGGGGGTTGACAGAGAGAGAGAGAGAGAGATGGAGACAAAGAGAGAGAGAGAGACAGGGGGTTGACAGAGAGAGAGAGTGACAGAGAGAGAGAGAGAGAGAGAGAGAGAGAGAGAGAGAGAGAGAGAGAGAGAGACAGAGACAAAGAGAGAGAGAGACAGGGGGTTGACAGAGAGAGAGAGAGATGGAGACAAAGAGAGAGAGAGAGACAGGGGGTTGACAGAGAGAGAGAGAGACAGAGACAAAGAGAGAGAGAGAGAGACAGGGGGTTGACAGAGAGAGAGAGATGGAGACAAAGAGAGAGAGAGAGAGAGAGAGAGAGAGAGAGACAGGGGGTTGACAGAGAGAGAGAGAGAGACAGAGACAAAGAGAGAGAGAGAGACAGGTGGTTGACAGAGAGAGAGAGTGAGAGAGACAGAGAGAGAAAGAGAGACAGAGACAAAGAGAGAGAGAGAGACAGGGGGTTGACAGAGAGAGAGAGAGTGACAGAGAGAGAGAGAGAGAGAGAGAGACAGAGACAAAGAGAGAGAGAGACAGGGGGTTGACAGAGAGAGAGAGTGAGAGAGACAGAGAGAGAAAGAGAGAGACAGAGACAGAGAGACAGAGAGAGAGAGAGAGAGGGAGAGAGAGAGAGAGAGACAGAGAGAGAGAGAAAGAGAGAGACAGAGACAGAGAGAGAGAGTGAGAGAGAGAGAGAGGAAGGGGTTGACAGAGAGAGAGAGTGAGAAAGAGAGAGAGAGACAAAGAGAGTGAGAGAGGGAGGGGTAGAGAGAGAGAGAGAGAGAGAGAGAGAGAGAGAGAGAGAGAGAGAGAGAGAGAGGAGAGAGCCAGAGAGATCGAGAGAGAGAGAGAGAGGGGGGGGTGGTTGACAGAGCAATGTAAATGTAAATGTAAATAAGAGAGAGTAAGAGAGAGGGATAGTCTATTGCAGTCAAGTCACCACAGACTTCCCAAACGTGTACTGTACTCTGTACTCTGTACTCTGTCCTCTGCATGCCAGCGTGTGTGTGTGTGTGTCTCACCATCGTAGAGGTCCTGTCTCTGAGCTTCAGGCATCTGGATGCGGGTGTTGTAATGAGGTAGCTTGCCCTCGATGCTGGCATAGAACTGCACACACACACACACACACACACACACACACACACACACACGCACGCACGCACACAGACACGCACACACACACACACACACGCACGCACACAGACACGCACACACACACAACCAGAATGAGAGACAATCAGACAGCTGTGCCAAGCTTGGCTGGAACCGAGACACAGACAATGAAGGCGGGGAAGTCAGCGTCAGTCAGGCAAAGTCAACTCAACACAAATCAAAGGAGACGGTTCACAGAATGTCAGTGGTAGGAGTTCAAAAGTAGAACCGCTTGAAACAAGTACAGTTCAATGTCATTCCCTGATTCACATCCACCATCATAACCTTTACCAGTGTACTTGTATACCAGTGTAGGCCAGTGTATTTCAGTTCCTGAATGCTGTGTTCTCAAACACCAGGGGCCAGGTGGGGACGCCGCATGTTAATAATCAAGATCAAACAGTTCGGTGTGGATTTAAGTGCTTTAGTTTCCGTTGAGAAACAGAGATAAGCTATTGAAGCAGGAGTGTACATGTACTGGGCATGAAGCCTCTAGCCTAGGCGCCAAAACAGGCAACCGAGACCTGGGTGGAAATGATAAGATGGTAACCAGGTTATAGGTTATACAGCTTTACTCACTGGCAACGGTGTACAGAATCTCTCACATTAGATAAACTTCATGATTAGGTTTAATTAAGGGCCAATATCTCTCTCTCTGTCTCTCTCTCTCTCTCTCTCTCTCTCTGTCTCTCTCTCTCTCTCTCTCTCTCTCTCTCTCTCTCTCTCTCTCTCTCTCTCTCTCTCTCTGTCTCTCTGTCTCTCTGTCTCTCTCTCTCTCTCTCTCTCTCTCTCTCTCTCTCTCTCTCTCTCTCTCTCTCTCTCTCTCTCTCTCTCTTTCTCTCTCTCTCTCTTTCTCTCTCTCTTTCTCTCTCTCTCTCTTTCTCTCTCTCTATCTCTCTATATATATACATATATTATATATTATATATTATTATATAATATATATATTATATTATATACATTATTTATCTCTACAATTCCCTCCATGTACAGCAACACTGTGTACAGGATTCTTGTTTGTTCTGGATCGATTTCCCAAGCGCCAGTGTTAATATTAATTATGTGCACAAGGTCTTCTTGTCCCCCCCAGCTCACCTCCTCGTCCTCCAACTCCTTCGTGATGGCGGCCAGGTCCTTCCCCTGCAGCTCCTCCTGCAGCAGCAGCAACTTCCGTTCACACAGGGCCAGCAGCTCCACCACGTCCTCCTTTGACCCCAGGGGCAGCAGCTCCACCACGTCCTCCTTTGACCCCAGGGGCAGCAGCTCCACCACGTCCTCCTTTGACCCCAGGGGCAGCTCAGCAGCTGGGCTCCCTCCCTGGAGAGAGGAGGGGGGGTGTGGAGACAGAGAGAAGAGATGGAGAGAACGTGATAACACTATGATATACAGTGATATAATCGTTCTACTTTACTTACCCCCTCGTAGGGGGCTTGTAGGTCATATTCCACAATGTTCTAGACAAAATCTATTTTGGCAGTACTTAATATCATTTTACATTTTTTTTTCTGTTTATTCATTTCTTTTTTTCATCAAAAACACAAAACACTTGAACAGAAAAACAAACAACAGGAGAGACAGACGCCACAAACGGGGGAAAAACAAAAACAAACAAGATACAAGTAATACACAAACAATGAAGCAGACAAACAAAAATAAAAATATATAAATACATTTAAAAAAATAATAATAATAATAATCAGGGTACAAAGGTACATTTCTTTTGGGGGGGTATGCATGGCAGGGCGTGAACATAATAATCCGACAGCCATCCATCCATGATCTCAGAGCTAAAAAAACAAAACAGGGAGAGCCACTTATGTACTGCGCAGTCCTTGCAGTAATGTAGAGGCCAGTCTTGGGCCAATAAAGGCCAGATATGGATCCCACATACTGTGGAAATGGTCAGTTCTGGAGTGCAACATTGCTGTAACAAATTCACAAGGAATGCAGCTCATAATAATGTTGTGCCAGGAGTTCTTTGAAGGAGAGGCTTCTTTAATCCAGTATAGTAGAATGTTCTTCCTTGCAGCAAAAGTGAGCAAATTAAACAGTCTCTTATGACTGGGTCTTGTAATATGACAGTCGGTAAAGCCAAGAAGCAGATTTACAGGGTTAAGCTCAATAGGTGCATCAAAAATAAAGGTCAGTTCGTCTACTACACTTGACCAATAATTCTGTATCTTCGAACATGACCAAAAACAGTGAATAAAATCACCAATAAAGGTTTGACATTTACAGCACATTGGGGAAGAATCTGGATACATTTTGTTTTTGAGTGCAGGAGTTATATGTATACGGTGGAGAATTTTGAGTTGAGTTGATTTAAACCGATTACAAACAGATATATCTTTGGCATATGTCCAGACCTGCTGCCAGTCTGGGGCTCCAATAGAGATACCCAGATCTCTTTCCCACGCCACTTTAGTGGCCAGGGAGGTAGGCGGTAAAATAGAGATGAAACATTTATAGAGAGTGTTAATTCGTACAGGAACTTGGAGAGATAAGATCATTTTACATTTTTTACATTTTACATTTTGTGGCATTTAGCAGACGGACGGCCTTATTCCAAAGAGACTTACAACAAATACATTTGACTAGTGAATCATCCATCCACCAGTCAGTCATAGCAGGAACATAAAAGTAATCTATGCTCAGGTCAGGGGCCATTGGCAGTCGTCGTGCTAGAAGAAGGACGTTTCAAACGCACCAGTTCGATGTGCTGCAGCTTGTCGGCGAGGTGCTCCACGCCGGCGCGCACCGTGTTGAGGGTGCGGGTGAGCCAGTCCAGACGCTCCTTAGCAGAGTCGCGCCTCTGCTGCTCTGCCTGCAGGTGGCGCTCACACTCCTCCAGCATCTGCTGACCACTGTTACAGACAACACAGACATACAGAAAAAACATCAGAATGTGAAGGGTATTACAGACATTGGCTGTACGCCATGCAACACTATTGTTGTATCGAGAGAGAGAGATACATTTATTCCAAACCATCAATCACATTTGAGGGATTTCCCTAACAGCACCTACAGTAAGATATAAAGGTATCATGATCCAAAATGTAGTTAGCACAGTTGTATCTGCAATTTAAGCAATAAGTAGCTTAATTGTTCTATAATAGCTGACTCTTAACCATTGACCCCCGACCCCTGACCCCTGACCTGGAGAGCTTGGCCTCCCCAGAGTACTTCATGTCCTGGAAGTGTTCCTGCTGGCCGTCCCTCTCCTCCTTCAGCTGCAGCAGAGTGCTCTCGTTCTCAGCCTTCAGCTCCTCCAGGTGCTTCTGGGTGTCACTCTGGGAGATGAACCTTTCCACCACCTCCTGCACGCACACACACACACACACACACACACACACACACACACACACATACACATACTGTATATATTAGACAGATGATTAAATGAACACCACATAACAAACAGGCAACTATACACACTACACGTACACACCACACATAAACACCACACATGCACACACACGCACACACACACACACACACACAGACACACATTCTACTCTCTGTACCCGTGTGTCGGTAACTCCGGTGGCCTCTTTGATGCGGCGGAAGGCCTCCTCGTAGGTTGAGACGGCCCTCTCCTCCTCCCCCACCCTGGTGGCGCTACGCTGGGCTTCGCTGCTCAGCTCGTCTGGCTTCATGGCTGCCCGCTGGGCCTGAACGACAGAGACACAATCCAGCTTTAGACACTTGCAGCCTGTCGGTATGTGAATATTTAACACACGCAATCTGGTGTGTATGATAATAATAGTCATCGATGGTCTCTAGTGTTCTGCAGATATTGTAGTGTCAAATAACAGTTAACTGCACGAAATAACAGAGCTAAACCTGGCTAAACCTAATCACATATATCATGTCCTCTCCCACCTCCCCCTCGGGTCAACAGCTACAGTTAGGTTTAGACTTTGATCTTTGCCCACCCTTCTCTCCACATTCTCAGCCTGGGCCTTGCGCTCCTCCGCCTGTTTCTTGTAGCGGACTAGGATGCGCTCTCTCTCCTTACGCTCCTTATACACCTGCTCCTCCTTATGCTGCAGCTCTGCCTGGAGGGAGACAAAGAGAGAGAGAGAGAGAGAGAGGGGGGGGGGGGGAGAGAGACAGGAAGAGACAAGAAGAGATTAGGTGCAGGGCTATGAATGCATGGGGATTCAGCGATGATGATGATGATGATGATAACACCAGTCACCTTGGCAGCGTCTTTGGAGAGGTGCGCGTCGCTGTTCACGACCTGCAGGTCCCGGAGCTCCTGTCTCTGCCTCAGGATCTCAGCCTCCTGGCCGTCCAGCTGAGACTGGAAGGTCAGGCTCTCCTCCTGACCACAGGGAAGGTGAATACAATAATAGAATAATGTGTGTGTGTGCCGAGCAGAAGGGAGGGGAGGTTAACCCAGGACAGGAACATGGGGCTGGGTACAGGGACAGGGACAGGGGACAACCAGCAGGGAAACCAGGGCGCCGGTTCAGATCGCGACGGGTACACCTACCATCCATAGTGGCTTGTCATAGGTAATTAACCTGAGACGCCCTAGGCCTAGGGAATCAATCAGAGATGCCCTGAGGCGCCCTGGCCCACATTCACCACATAACTAAATATTATTTAGTACATCCATTGTCAAAGTTAATAGTAGGCGTGTGTACAAAACAGAAGAGGAATGTTAGGCCGTCTGCAATGAGGGCATGTGCATGCGAGGGCAGCACCTTGGCACGATACTATTTATAGACCTTGAATATGACGTGCGGTACCAGTCAAAAGTTTGGACACGGAAGTGTGTCCAATCTTTTGACTGGTACTGTAAGCTTTATGGAGATGTGTGGCACATTGCCCCTTGGGGGTTTCTTGTCCTCACTTGCACAATGTATATCCGTATCAATTCCTGTGGATGTTTCAAAAGCTGTTTAACTGACCTGCAGGTGGGCGTTCAGTTTGAGATAGCCCCTCATGATGTGTTCAGCCTCCTGACACTTCAGCTGGGCTTTCTCCAGACGGTTCTCCAGCTCCCGCAAGTTCTAGAAAACGACAAACAAACCCAGGTGCACACAGGCATGCACGCACATGTACGCACGTACACATGCACACCCACACACACACACACACACACTGATGGTTGGTTGTTCCTGAGGTGGGTATACAGTGCTATGTGGTAACAAGTCTGATTCTGATTGTGGGTGTGGGTGCCTCTGATCAGGGGGGGGTTTAGGCAGTGAGAATGATTGAGCTTAACCTTTTGGGGGTCGTGCTCCTCAGAGGCCTCCCCTTCACTCTGTGGACAAGGGTAACACATCAGTGACCATCCCATTGTAACGGTCCCATCGCATTACCCAAGAGTGCTGAAAGTGTCACCCAAGAGAGAGTATGTGTCTGTGTCTGTGTGTGTGTGTGTGTGTGTCTCTCTCTCCCTCTCTCTCTCCCTCTCTCTCTCTCTCTCTCTCTCTAGTGTTCTGTCCTGGTACCTTGGCCTCCTCCTCTCGTCTCAGTGCGCCCGGCTGTGGGCCTCTGTTGTCAGGCTTCATGCTCTGGGTCTGGGTCTGGTACTGGGTCTGGAGGTCCTCCAGGCGGCTTTGGTAGGTCTGGGTGGTGTGCTTCAGGGCGTTCAGCCTCTTCATCTTGTCACACACCTTCTGGTCCAACACCTTGAGAGCAGCCTGACCACCAAGAAGATGGGGAAGGAAACAAGCCATAAGAGAGAGAGAGAGAGAGAGAGAGAGAGAGAGATAGATAGAGAGAGAGAGAGAGAGAGAGAGAGAGAGAGAGAGAGACAGAGAGATAGATAGATCGATAGATAGATAGATAGCGAGAGAGAGAGAGAGAGATAGATAGATAGATAGATAGATAGATAGATAGATAGCGAGAGAGAGAGATAGATAGATAGATAGATAGATAGCGAGAGAGAGAGAGAGAGAGATAGATAGATAGATAGCGAGAGAGAGAGAGATAGATAGATAGATAGATAGGAAATTCAGGGGTTAAAGCAGCTCAGACCACAAAACAACAACAACAACAATAAAATAAAGTGTATCAACAGTTATTGTTCTAATACACCATGAACTCATGTTTGACATGTTCCCACCTTCCCTGACATGTTCCGGAAGGCAGCCTTCTCATTGCCTCGGCTTTGAAAGGCATCCTTTATCACCTTCTCGTCTCCCTGGAAGAGAGAAACCAAGACCAGCCAACACTGATTTAGCCACAGAACCTACAAGAGGGTCGTACAAGGGTAACGACTAAGATGGAGATATGTAATAGTGTTACATACAGCGAGAGCATCTGCCAAGTTCTGGTGCAGACGCTTGTTCTCCTCCCTCATCTGGAGGATGCATTCCCTGTTTTTCCTGACGCTGGACTGAGAACTCTCATAGTAAGCAGTTCTGTCTCCCTCTGTTGGCCAAGTCACCTTTTTATTATTTCAGCAACCACTTGGATACATGCTTCTTGGATCCTTCAGACAGTTGACCCAATATATCTCTGTTTAGCACTTTGAAAAATACATATATTATTACTTATATCTATCTATTTAGCTTATAGATAACTGTTTAGTAGGCGAAGACAACTCTTTCTTCAACTGAGGTCAACCCTGTAACGGACTGACGTTGACGTGCTTCTATGCAGATCAACTGAGGTCAACCCTGTAACGGACTGACGTTGACGTGCTTCTATGCAGATCAACTGAGGTAAACCCTGTAACGGACTAACGTTGACGTGCTTCTATGCAGATGAACCAACAACTTACCAAGCAGTTGGATTTTCCTCTGTAGTTCTGTTATTTGGTCATGAAGAGGCGGTTTTATGGCCTCTTCGCTGAAGGGCATTTTCACACCGCGCACTTTTCATAAAGCTAAATAATATATTAGCTACTAACTGACTCACTTTTGCGTGGCTTTGCTAGAGCGGATTTGTCGTGAAAACACAGACCGCCTAACTGACAAACTGTTGCCTGGCAACCGGTACACTTCCCGTCAGATTGAGGCTCGAGGACTGTGTACAAAGCTCGAGGTTGCCAAGTTTAGGACAGAACAACACAATATGCTGACTATGGCACATCAAATAGGGAGTCAT
The DNA here is from genome assembly GCF_963989245.1 of Nansenia antarctica. Lineage (NCBI taxonomy): Eukaryota > Metazoa > Chordata > Actinopteri > Argentiniformes > Microstomatidae > Nansenia > Nansenia antarctica. Next base: position 23,229,210 of record NC_137675.1, on the reverse strand, counting down.
TAAAATACATTATGCAAGCCTCCCGAATAGAGTGATATTCAATAATTGTAGGCAACAATAGCCTTCATGCTGAGTAAATTAAAAGCTACTTGTATAGTTGTGAAAAACTTCCGCGTTCTACCGCCAACACCGTCCGGTGTGACACATGACTGACTGACTGACTGACTGGTTCCTGCAGTGATCTTGTCTGGTCCGCGTTAGACATGTCGTGTTTCTTCAAGGTGACGCAGATCATTATTGTTTCCATCGGCAGAACTACGCGTCGCTTTATGAAGTCTCATATCTCATATCATATCTCATATCATGTATAGATGCTTTATGAAGTCTCATATCTCATATCATGTATAGATGCTTTATGAAGTCTCATATCTCATATCATGTATAGATGCAGCGAAGCTTTTTAAATGCGAACTACTACTCTACCGTACCGGAAGTGACCTTGATAGACGAGAGTCAGAGAAGCGCTCCACGGTAATTTAGGGAGCAGCTGAAGTATTCTATTATTATCTATGTTCCCATGACTTCATTGTTTTATTCATCGTCTGTTTCTATTTAGTTTGTGACTAGTCGTGACGTTAGAATTATAAGGTTCTATCTCCATTTTTGACAAAATTGAGTTTATTTTTATTTTTTATTTTACATAATCTGATCCATTAGGTGTTCATTAATGCCTGTATGGTGTTATTTTTAAAATGTTGACATTTTTTAGTTAGTAATTTAAAAAATACAAAGGTTCCATCTCACAAAACATAATGGAATGTAAAAACTTTGACGCTCAATATCTCTGAACTACCCTAAACGGAGATAGAACCTTATAATTATAAACGGAGATAGAACCTTCTCATTCTAAACGGAGATAGAACCTTCTCATTCTAAACGGAGATGGAACCTTATCATTCTAAACGGAGATAGAACCTTATCATTCTAAACGGAGATAGAACCTTATCATTCTAAACGGAGATAGAACCTTATCATTCTAACGTCACCTAGTGTTAATAGTGTTGTGTTAGGATGGGTGTAGTTCTCCGGAACCTCCAGAAGGTGGTGCCGCTGCGCCGCGCCAGGCTGCGCAGGGACGTGGAGACGCTCAGACACATCCTGGGGATCCAGAAGTTTGATCTGGGTGTCATCTGCGTGGACAACCGCAAGATTCAACGAATCAATAACATTTATCGAAAAAATAACATGCCCACGGATGTCCTCTCTTTTCCTTTCTATGAGGTGGGTAGCAGGGGTTCGACATATGAATGAATGAATGAAAGAGATAGATAGATAGATAGACTTTATTTGTCATTGTTACAGTACAGGTACCAAACAACGAAATTTAGGAGGGGAGGCTCCCCTGGTGTTTAAGAAAGGAAAAAGAAACACATTTTGGAAAAAGCATAGATGCATAAAATCACAAGAAGATAAAGAGCTGGTTTACATCAATAGAGGCTATGTACACAATCCACTGTACTATACTGCACAGATAGTCAACTAGGGTTGTCATATTGCACAAGAAAGTATTTTTTCACATTTTTTTAAAGTGTCACAGTTTGCAGGCTTGAAAATGTACATGTTTGTGCCTCAGCACTAGCTGCCATTACAATCCGTCCGGACTTGTCCTGGGCCCAGAACTTAGGCCTTTTCTGTGTTCAGGGCCTTGACGGCCCTGTGGTAGAAGCAGTTCTTCAGTCTGTTTGTCTTAGCGGCCGGGGTCCTGTACCTCCTGTTCGAGGGCAGCTTGACAAAGTGTTCGTGCCCAGGGTGGGTCGGGTCCTTGGAGATCTTGGAGGCCCTCCTGAGACAGCGTGTTTCGTACAGCTTCTCCAGAGAGGGGAGGGTGGCGCCGGTGATCCCCTGTGCTGTTCTCACGACTCTCTGTAGATCGTTTCTCTCCGCTGCCGTGCAGCTGTGGTACCAGTTGGAGATGCCGAAGGTGAGGATGCTCTCCACTGCGCCGTGGTAGAAGGCCACCAGCATCTCCTGCTTGCTGTGTTGTTTCTTGAGGCATCTCAGGGTGTATAGCCGCTGTTGTGCCCTCTTGATGGTGCCTTTAGTGTTGTCCTTCCAGGCCAGGTCATCCCGTATGATGTGTCCCAGGAAACGGAGGTTTGAGACCATCTCTACGCTCTCTCCGTCGATGAGCAGGGGCAGGATCTCGGACTTTTTCCTCCTGTAGTCTACGATGAGTTCCTGGGTCTTTGACTTGTTTAGCAGCAGGTTGTTTACCTTGCACAGCTTGCTCAATTGCTCTACCTCATCCCTGTACGCCGCCTCGTCCCCCCCCGAGATACATCCCACCACGGTGGTGTCGTCTGCAAACTTTACGATGTAGTTGCTGGGGTGGATGGGGGTGAAGTCGTGGGTGTAGAGGTTGTAGAGGATGGGGCTTAGCACGCAGCCCTGGGGTGACCCAGTGCTGAGGCTGAGGGCTGTGGAGGTGTGGGGGCCCACCCGCACCCTCTGGGGGCGGTTGGTCAGGAAGTCCTTGATCCACGCACATATAGAGTGTGATAGACCCAGGTCTAGTAGTTTGGTCACTAGCCTGTCTGGAAGGATGGTGTTAAAGGCGGAGCTGAAGTCCACGAAGAGCAGTCTCGCGTAGCTGTTTCCCCTCTCCAGGTGGGATAGAGTGGCGTGGAGAGTCGTCGCTATGGCGTCCTCTGTGGACCTGTGGGCTCTGTAGGCGAACTGGTATGGATCCAGGTTGGGCGGGAGGCGTGTGAGTATGTGGGCCCGGACTAGTTTCTCGAAGCACTTCATGATGATTGGTGTGAGTGCCACCGGGCGGTAGTCGTTTAGGCAGCTCACCGTGCTTTTCTTCGGGACTGGGATGATAGTTGAGGTTTTCAGGCAGGGTGGGACGGTGGCCTGGGACAGGGACTGGTTAAAGATGTTGGTGAAGACCCCGGCCAGCTGGTCGGCGCAGTCTCTCAGCACCCGTCCCAGGACGCCATCCGGCCCCGAGGCTTTCCTGGGGTCCACCGCCTTCAGTACGCGTCTCACCTCGTGCTCTGTGAGGGTGAGGCTGCTGAGAGCTGGAGAGAGTGGTGTCTGTGTTGTGGTTACCTCCGTTCGCCCCTCGTCGAACCGGGCGTAGAAGGTGTTCAGCTTTCCCGCCAGCAGGGGGTCGTCCTCTGCGGCTGTGAGCCTGTTGGCTCTGAAGTTTGTCATCTGCTGAACCCCCTGCCACATCCGCCTGGAGTCGTTGCTCAGGAGGCATTCCTCAATCTTCTCTCTGTGCTCTGCCTTGGCCGCTTTGATGCCGCGCTTTAGGTTGGCCCTGGTGGAGCTGTACAGCGGTGTGCGCTTTCCTGCGAAGAAGGCGTTGTCCCTCTCATTTAACAGTTTTTGGACCTTCCCAGTCATCCATGGCTTCGTGTTGGGGTAGACCCGGACCCGTTTGTCCACGGTGACTGAGTTGGTGCAGTTCACTATGTGGTTCAGAACCGACGACGTGTACTGTTCCAGGTCCTCATGCTCATATTCCTGCCATAGGGTGTCATTTAGGCAGATCTGCAGTGGAGCGGACCCTTCTGGCCAGGTTCTGACAGTCTTAGTGGTGGTGGGAGCACTTTTCCCCATTGTGGTGTATGCAGGAATCAGGAGGATTGACACATGGTCAGACATGCCTAGATGAGCTAGCGGACTAGCCTTGTAAGCACGTTTGATGTTGGTGTATACCTTATCCAGTGTTTTTTCTCCCCTCGTTGCACATTTTACATGCTGGTAGAACTTGGGTAGTACTGCCTTCAGGTCGACATGATTAAAGTCCCCCGCTATGATGTGGATAGCCTGAATGAATGAATGAAAGAATGAATGAATGAATGAATGAATGAATGAATGAATGAATGAATGAATGAAAGAATGAATGAAAGAACGAATGAATGAAAGAATGAAAGAATGAAAGAATGAACGAACGAATGAACGAATGAAAGAATGAATGAAAGAATGAATGAATGAATGAATGAATGAAAGAACGAACGAATGAACAAATGAATGAAAGAACGAATGAACGAATGAATGAATGAATGAATGGCTACTGTGAGTGACTGACTAGTTGGAGTCATATCTCCTGCAGTAAAAGCCGCTGACTTGTGATGATGATCCACCTTACGACCCTCCTAGGATCTGAGGCCTGGGAAGCTGCCGTGTCCTCTGCACAGAGACGAGCTGAACCTGGGAGACGTGTTCCTGGGGGTGGAGTACCTGATGCAGCAGAGCCAGGAGGAGGCCGCGTCTCAGGACCTTCACGGGATCCTCACGGTGATCAAACTTCATAACTTTATGGGGGTAGAGAGGCTATGTCATTAAGTCAACTATTGGGTTGTTTTGTTGGGCTGATGTTCTGGGAGGTGTTGGTGATTGGCTGATGTTCAGGGAGGTGATGGTGATTGGCTGACAGCTGTCTGGTCGCCGTTGGTAACCAGGTAACCTCGACAGCCCTGCTTGTGAAACATCAGCTTTTATGAGGAGACAGTTGTTATGAACTTAGGCTTTTATTTTGAGTGAAATTTAAGTGACTTAAGACAAAAGTAGTGACTCAGTATGCAAAGTCAACCCACCTCTACCTTATCATAAGCATCAGCTCTTTTTATACAACCTAAATGTACATAGATGAATAACATATACATGCCATATCCTGGATGCAGACGTAATGTAAGTGGAGAGGAGATTGATGGGGAGTTGACAATACTACCGAATGAATGAAGATTAATGATATTATTCTATTCTTTTACGGTACTGTCTCAATTATATTTGAGCCATTTTCTGGGGTCTACCAGTACGCGCACGCCCAGTGTACCAGAGATTCTTTTGCGCGACAATCAGAAAACGCTTGTGTGTCTGCATTTTATACAACAGTTAGTTACGACCAAGTAATTTGATTGGACAAGAGGCATTCCATGAGTGCTGATATACAGTATAACAGCACTGGGACCTTTAACTATATGTATCACTCCGCCGCACAGATGTTCTACTAAATGACTTTAATTAGACTACATGTTTGTGTTCAGGTTACTAGGCAACAGTCCAGTTGAAGTTCAGTTGCGGAACTATTTTTATTTTATTTTTATGATTAAATAAACAAACAAATCATAATCTGTTGTCGCTTATTACTGTTAACTAATAAATGGCGCTGTAGAACTGATGTATAAAAGCAATATCACACTGGAGGTCGTGCTGTTATACTGAATATCAGCACGGCTGTGATTGCCTGCGGCCTCGTACCTACGACCCAATCACAGCCGTGCTAATATTCAGTATAACAACACGACCTCCAGTGTGATATTGCTTAATCGTCTGCGTTTTGTCGTTGTGTAGCCTAGGCCGAAAACTGTCGGTCGTTTGGACTAACTCTCCGTTCTCTTTGACTTAGGCGGTTACTGCCCACGGGATCTGTCACCTGCTGGGCTACAGACACGAGACGGAAGAGGAGTGGACTGAGGTACGGACCACCTGGGAGTGTAACGACCCACTTCCATAGTGTGTCATACTTATTACACCTCGGCACGTGGACGGTTCTGTTTAACAGTTTTTTCCCTCTCTCTCTCTCTCCCTCCCTCTCTCTCCTCTCTCTCCCTCTCTCTCTCTCCCTCTCTCTGTTTCTCTCTCCCTCTCCCTCTGTCTCTCTCTCTGTCTCTCTCCCCCTCTCTCTCTCTCTCTCCCTCTCTCTCCCTCTCTCTCTCCCTCTGTCTCTCTCTCCCTCTCTCTCTCTCTCTCTCTGTCTCTCTCCCTCTCTCTCCCTCTCTCTCTCTCCTCCCTCTCCCTGTCTCTCTCTCTCGCTCCCTCTCTCTCTGTCTCTCCCTCTCTCTCTCTCTCCCTCTCCCTCTCTCCCTCCCTCTCTCCCTCTCTCTCTCTCTCTCCCTCTCTCTCTCTCCCCTCTCTCTCTCTCTGTCTCTCTCTCCCTCTCTCTCTCTGTCTCTCCCTCTCTCTCTCTCTCTCTCCCTCTCTCTCTCTCTCTCTCTCTCTCTCTCTCTCTCTGTCTCTCTCTCTGTCTCTCTCTCTCTCTCTGGTCACAGATGCTGCAGAAGGAAACCTACGTTCTGAGTGAGTTCAATCGGCTCACAGGCCGACACCTGGAACCTCTGACCAAGAAGTGTAGTCAAGACAGGTGACCAGAGCCGCACGCCATGGCGGGATTCGAACGTTGCACCCGGGACACGAGTCGTTGGCCGGAACACTGTTTATTTCCTTTGGTGAGGCCGTGGACCGTCTTAGAGACACTGATGACACGTTGGTTGTTGATCCTCTGGACACTTGACTCCTGCAGTGACAATCAAGCAATACTGTTGTTGAAGGTAGATTCAGCTGTGTGACGGAGCAATAAGTGCTGGGGTGATGATGACTTCCAAAGCCAACACACTTGTCTTGCACAGATGCCTATGGAATTGCTAATGAGTGAAACATATTGCTTCATTTTTCAACTTGACATTTCTGGGGGGGGGGGGGGGGGGGGGGGGGGAAGAGTAAAACTATCCAAACCACATTGCTTTCACAGTAATATTTGTTTTATTTTAAAATGCGCTTTAGGAAGTCAAATGTCGAATGCTGAACAAGAAACAAAAGCTTTGTCCAGCCTGCTGCTTCTCTCCACTCTGCGTCACAGACACCCACATGGACATGACACCTAGGGGGGGTATTCCATCAATGTCGCTAAAGGAAAATCCAGGCTTATATTTGATGTCTTGTGAGTCTTATCAAAATAATAAGCCTGGATTTGCCTTTAGAGACGTTGATGGAATACTCCCCTGGGGCATACTCAGACACCCATATAGAAATAGATTGTGTACACCTGACACCACTAACTGCCACACACGTCTTAATTCACCTAACTCACGTAACATAGCTTCAGTTTCTGAGGTATCTTACCACTGAACTACACATTCGTAGCTTTACATACTTGGTTGTAAGATTTCATAAAAATGTGGTCATCTGCTTTTTGTTATGAATTAATATGAATGAAGCGTGACAGACATCCTGTGGAATTGATAGTTCATTAACTATCACCTCCAGAACAACAGATTCAAAACCATTCAGGATGTCCACTGATAACTGTAGGATTACTGTGTGTCAGGTGAAAACTGGGCTGATGAAGTTTGCAGTAGTGGTTGAGGAGCTTTTTTTTTGTGTTCAATCTCTCGGCGGGCTCTCTGTGGCCTCTAAACTCTCTCTCTCTCTCTCTCTCTCTCTCTCTCTCTCTCTCTCTCTCTCTCTCTCTCTCTCTCTCTCTCTCTCTCTCTCTCTCTGTCTCTCTCTCTCTCTCTCTCTCTCTCTCTCTCTCTCTCTCTCTCTCTCTCTGTGGCCTCAGGAATCATAGTAGTTTCACCCCATTTTATGTATGAGAACAATATCACAATATGCTCCAAATATGTATATGTTACGGTACATGTGGGAATACGGTACATGTGGGAAAACTAGGGTTAGGGTTAGTTGCTAGGGTGCTATGGTTAGGGTTAGGGTTAGAGGGGTAGGGTTAGGGTTAGGGTTAGGGTTAGACATGCCAGCATGTACCAAGTCACCCTAGCACCTAACCCTAACCCTAGTTTTCCCACATGTACCGTATTCCCACATGTACCGTAACATATACATATTTGGAGCATATTGTGATATTGTTCTCATACATAAAATTCTATACACCTATTCTCCTCACTCAATGCTAGCAGGGGACCAAGGAATATCTGGCCCTAGAGAAACATAGCAAAGGAAGCCTAGGCGATGGGAATACTGGCCGTGTCAGGTTAGGAGACATCATAAAGACTCAGACCTTTACTGGCCGTGTCAGGTTAGGAGACATCATAAAGACTCAGACCTTTGCTAAAAAATAAATAGTCAAATCTGTTCCCTTCTTATTAAAAGCAAAGCCTATTCAGGACAGCTTACACATTTAGTACATGTTTCATCTGCATTGTTTTCAGAGGTTAGAGAGGATTTTTTTTATTTTTTAAACAGTGGTTGTGCAATTGTTTTAAAGTAAAGCTCTGTAGAAAAGAAGACCTACTGGTTGTTTACCGGGAGGCACTAGGGGACCCCCAGGAGTGGCAGCTTATAAAAGACAAGCTACCGTATTCATATTTAGCTTGTTATATTTATATAAAACAAAGAAAACAAAACACAGTCAAGTAAAGCATTGAAATACATTGGAAATGGAAACCATGACCAAACCAAACCCAGAGAGAGTGACAGACACTACTGAGGTGTCTTTAAATACTGGCCATCTCTCTCTCTCTCTTTCTTTCTTTCTCTCTCTCTCTCTCTCTCTCTTTCTTTCTTTCTTTCTCTCTCTCTCTCTTTCTTTCTCTCTCTCTCTTTCTCTCGTATCACCTAGAGAGTTCAGCGGTGACGTTCAGATGAAACCATCCTCCTAAAATACCCCCTGACCAACCCTGGACCCCCCTGACCAACCCTGACCTCCCCGACCCCCCAACCACCACAGGGCAGTCTGGAGCTGGAGGCTGGCGGAGGTAGAAATCGGAGGACGGGCTTCATGACTCACACCATTCATTACAATGAGCCCGTCCTCCGATTTCTACCTCCGCCAGCCTCCCCTGTGGTCCAGGGATGACACAGACATGGTGTGTGTGATGGGAATGTCTGAGGAGGGGTGTGTGTGTGTGTGTGTGTGTGTGTGTGTAAAATTTGTTGGAATCTAAGGCATGGGCTGTGTTATTTTCGGGTCTTGATCCAACACTATTTATAGTCATTGTTGTTCTCGTGCTGAATGTGACCAACTAAACCACAGAATAAGAACTCAAACACAGGGTTCCCACACCTTCTGAAACATCAAATTCAAGCACCTTTCAAGGACTTTCAAGACTCAATTCCCTCAAATTCAAGGACCCAACACGGCATAGTTTGAGACAGATCTAGATGAGAATTTATATAATAGGAACCATCCGCTCACAGACAACAATTAAAAAGAGAGGCTTGAATGTGTGAACACTAGATGGTCTCTTGCCTTCTCTACCACAGCACAGCAAAACAATATATTGTGAAATATGTGTAAAGTGAAGCAATACAGAGACTTATTTACTAGTTGACAAGCTAAGTAAAACATTTTTGAATATTATTTAAAAAAAATGAGAGAGAGAGAGAGAGAGAGAGAGAGAGAGAGAGGAGAGAGAGAGAGAGAGAGAGAGAGAGAGAGAGAGAGAGAGAGAGAGAGAGAGAGAGGGGAATTCAAGCACTTTCAATGACCCATGTCTATTTTCAAAAACTTTTAAGACCTTGAAATTTTTTTCTCAAATTCACAAACTTTCAAGGATTTCAAAGACCCATAAGAACCCTGCAAACAAGACAGGCACGTTTCAACAATATCACGTTTATTTTTCATTTTTTTTCCATTTCCTATAAATTTAATTAAATCCAATTAAAATGGCCAGATTAGCCAAGGAATTCATTACATACATTCATCCATTACATTTTCATTTAAAAAAAACAATCTGTACAATCTGTACAATGTATTATTTTTCATTTTTTCCCCATTTTTTCCCCATTTCCTATACATTTAATTAAATCCAATTAAAATGGCCAGATTAGCCAAGGAATTCATTACATACATTCATCCATTACATTTTCAATTTAAAAAAACAATCTGTACAATCTGTATAACATGTACAATGGGGGGGGGGGGGCTCAGAGGACTGGACTGCAGCACCTCAGCTGAGTCCACAGAACCAGGCCCAGGGTCTCCATCTGAGTCCACAGAACCAGGCCCAGGGTCTCCATCTGAGTCCACAGAACCAGGCCCAGGGACAAGGACTCCATCTGAGTCCACAGAACCAGGCCCAGGGACAAGGAGAGAGAGAGAGAGAGAGGGAGAGAGAGAGGAAACGATTTGGCCATTGATTGAGTCGGAGAAGAAGAGAAAAGAGAGAAGACAGAAGAGAGAAGACAGAAGGAAGGATACTCGAAAGAGGAATGCTGAAAAGAGAAAGTTGGGACCAACTGCTCAGAGTCTCTGTACAGACTCAGGGTGGTGTTGACATGTCTCTGTACAGACTCAGGGTGGTGTTGACATGTCTCTGTACAGACTCAGAGGTGGTGTTGACATGTCTCTGTGCAGACTCAGAGGTGGTGTTGACATGTCTCTGTGCAGACTCAGGGTGGTGTTGACATGTCTCTGTACAGACTCAGAGGTGGTGTTGACATGTCTCTGTGCAGACTCAGGGTGGTGTTGACATGTCTCTGTGCAGACTCAGAGGTGGTGTTGACATGTCTCTGTACAGACTCAGGGTGGTGTTGACATGTCTCTGTACAGACTCAGGGTGGTGTTGACATGTCTCTGTACAGACTCAGGGTGGTGTTGACATGTCTCTGTACAGACTCAGGGTGGTGTTGACATGTCTCTGTGCAGACTCAGAGTGGTGTTGACATGTCTCTGTACAGACTCAGGGGTGGTGTTGACATGTCTCTGTACAGACTCAGGGGTGGTGTTGACATGTCTCTGTACAGACTCAGAGGTGGTGTTGACATGTCTCTGTACAGACTCAGAGGTGGTGTTGACATGTCTCTGTACAGACTCAGGGTGGTGTTGACATGTCCATGTACAGACTCAGGGTGGTGTTGACATGTCTCTGTACAGACTCAGGGTGGTGTTGACATGTCTCTGTACAGACTCAGGGTGGTGTTGACATGTCTCTGTACAGACTCAGGGGTGGTGTTGACATGTCTCTGTACAGACTCAGGGTGGTGTTGACATGTCTCTGTACAGACTCAGGGTGGTGTTGACATGTCTCTGTGCAGACTCAGGGTGGTGTTGACATGTCCATGTACAGACTCAGAGGTGGTGTTGACATGTCTCTGTGCAGACTCAGAGGTGGTGTTGACATGTCTCTGTACAGACTCAGAGGTGGTGTTGACATGTCTCTGTGCAGACTCAGAGGTGGTGTTGACATGTCTCTGTACAGACTCAGGGTGGTGTTGACATGTCTCTGTGCAGACTCAGGGTGGTGTTGACATGTCTCTGTACAGACTCAGAGGTGGTGTTGACATGTCTCTGTACAGACTCAGAGGTGGTGTTGACATGTCTCTGTACAGACTCAGAGGTGGTGTTGACATGTCTCTGTGCAGACTCAGGGTGGTGTTGACATGTCTCTGTACAGACTCAGGGTGGTGTAGACATGTCCATGTACAGACTCAGAGGTGGTGTTGACATGTCTCTGTACAGACTCAGGGGTGGTGTTGACATGTCTCTGTACAGACTCAGGGTGGTGTTGACATGTCTCTGTACAGACTCAGGGTGGTGTTGACATGTCTCTGTACAGACTCAGGGTGGTGTTGACATGTCTCTGTACAGACTCAGGGGTGGTGTTGACATGTCTCTGTACAGACTCAGGGTGGTGTTGACATGTCTCTGTACAGACTCAGAGGTGGTGTTGACATGTCTCTGTACAGACTCAGGGTGGTGTTGACATGTCCATGTACAGACTCAGAGGTGGTGTTGACATGTCCATGTACAGACTCAGGGTGGTGTTGACATGTCCATGTACAGACTCAGAGGTGGTGTTGACATGTCCATGTACAGACTCAGAGGTGGTGTTGACATGTCCATGTACAGACTCAGAGGTGGTGTTGACATGTCCATGTACAGACTCAGAGGTGGTGTTGACATGTCTCTGTACAGACTCAGGGTGGTGTTGACATGTCTCTGTACAGACTCAGGGTGGTGTTGACATGTCTCTGTACAGACTCAGAGGTGGTGTTGACATGTCTCTGTACAGACTCAGAGGTGGTGTTGACATGTCTCTGTACAGACTCAGAGGTGGTGTTGACATGTCTCTGTACAGACTCAGGGTGGTGTTGACATGTCTCTGTACAGACTCAGGGGTGGTGTTGACATGTCTCTGTACAGACTCAGAGGTGGTGTTGACATGTCTCTGTACAGACTCAGGGTGGTGTTGACATGTCTCTGTGCAGACTCAGGGTGGTGTTGACATGTCTCTGTGCAGACTCAGAGGTGGTGTTGACATGTCCATGTACAGACTCAGAGGTGGTGTTGACATGTCTCTGTACAGACTCAGGGTGGTGTTGACATGTCTCTGTACAGACTCAGGGTGGTGTTGACATGTCTCTGTACAGACTCAGAGGTGGTGTTGACATGTCCATGTACAGACTCAGGGTGGTGTTGACATGTCCATGTACAGACTCAGAGGTGGTGTTGACATGTCTCTGTACAGACTCAGAGGTGGTGTTGACATGTCTCTGTACAGACTCAGAGGTGGTGTTGACATGTCCATGTACAGACTCAGAGGTGGTGTTGACATGCCTCTGTGCAGACTCAGAGGTGGTGTTGACATGTCTCTGTACAGACTCAGAGGTGGTGTTGACATGTCTCTGTACAGACTCAGGGTGGTGTTGACATGTCTCTGTACAGACTCAGGGTGGTGTTGACATGTCCATGTACAGACTCAGGGGTGGTGTTGACATGTCTCTGTGCAGACTCAGAGGTGGTGTTGACATGTCTCTGTGCAGACTCAGAGGTGGTGTTGACATGTCTCTGTACAGACTCAGAGGTGGTGTTGACATGTCTCTGTACAGACTCAGGGTGGTGTTGACATGTCTCTGTACAGACTCAGAGGTGGTGTTGACATGTCTCTGTGCAGACTCAGGGTGGTGTTGACATGTCTCTGTACAGACTCAGGGTGGTGTTGACATGTCCATGTACAGACTCAGGGTGGTGTTGACATGTCTCTGTACAGACTCAGGGTGGTGTTGACATGTCTCTGTACAGACTCAGGGTGGTGTTGACATGTCTCTGTACAGACTCAGGGTGGTGTTGACATGTCCATGTACAGACTCAGAGGTGGTGTTGACATGTCCATGTACAGACTCAGGGGTGGTGTTGACATGTCCATGTACAGACTCAGGGTGGTGTTGACATGTCCATGTACAGACTCAGGGTGGTGTTGACATGTCTCTGTACAGACTCAGGGTGGTGTTGACATGTCCATGTACAGACTCAGAGGTGGTGTTGACATGTCTCTGTGCAGACTCAGAGGTGGTGTTGACATGTCTCTGTACAGACTCAGAGGTGGTGTTGACATGTCTCTGTACAGACTCAGAGGTGGTGTTGACATGTCTCTGTGCAGACTCAGAGGTGGTGTTGACATGTCCATGTACAGACTCAGGGTGGTGTTGACATGTCCATGTACAGACTCAGAGGTGGTGTTGACATGTCTCTGTACAGACTCAGGGTGGTGTTGACATGTCTCTGTACAGACTCAGAGGTGGTGTTGACATGTCCATGTACAGACTCAGGGTGGTGTTGACATGTCCATGTACAGACTCAGAGGTGGTGTTGACATGTCTCTGTACAGACTCAGGGTGGTGTTGACATGTCCATGTACAGACTCAGGGTGGTGTTGACATGTCCATGTACAGACTCAGAGGTGGTGTTGACATGTCTCTGTACAGACTCAGGGGTGGTGTTGACATGTCTCTGTACAGACTCAGAGGTGGTGTTGACATGTCTCTGTACAGACTCAGAGGTGGTGTTGACATGTCTCTGTACAGACTCAGGGTGGTGTTGACATGTCCATGTACAGACTCAGAGGTGGTGTTGACATGTCTCTGTGCAGACTCAGAGGTGGTGTTGACATGTCTCTGTACAGACTCAGAGGTGGTGTTGACATGTCTCTGTACAGACTCAGAGGTGGTGTTGACATGTCCATGTACAGACTCAGAGGTGGTGTTGACATGTCTCTGTACAGACTCAGAGGTGGTGTTGACATGTCTCTGTACAGACTCAGAGGTGGTGTTGACATGTCCATGTACAGACTCAGAGGTGGTGTTGACATGTCTCTGTACAGACTCAGAGGTGGTGTTGACATGTCTCTGTGCAGACTCAGAGGTGGTGTTGACATGTCCATGTACAGACTCAGAGGTGGTGTTGACATGTCTCTGTACAGACTCAGGGTGGTGTTGACATGTCCATGTACAGACTCAGGGTGGTGTTGACATGTCCATGTACAGACTCAGGGTGGTGTTGACATGTCTCTGTGCAGACTCAGGGTGGTGTTGACATGTCTCTGTACAGACTCAGAGGTGGTGTTGACATGTCTCTGTACAGACTCAGAGGTGGTGTTGACATGTCTCTGTGCAGACTCAGGGTGGTGTTGACATGTCTCTGTACAGACTCAGGGTGGTGTTGACATGTCTCTGTACAGACTCAGGGTGGTGTTGACATGTCTCTGTGCAGACTCAGGGTGGTGTTGACATGTCTCTGTGCAGACTCAGAGGTGGTGTTGACATGTCTCTGTACAGACTCAGGGTGGTGTTGACATGTCTCTGTACAGACTCAGAGGTGGTGTTGACATGTCTCTGTACAGACTCAGGGTGGTGTTGACATGTCTCTGTACAGACTCAGAGGTGGTGTTGACATGTCTCTGTACAGACTCAGAGGTGGTGTTGACATGTCTCTGTACAGACTCAGAGGTGGTGTTGACATGTCTCTGTGCAGACTCAGGGTGGTGTTGACATGTCTCTGTACAGACTCAGAGGTGGTGTTGACATGTCTCTGTACAGACTCAGAGGTGGTGTTGACATGTCTCTGTACAGACTCAGAGGTGGTGTTGACATGTCTCTGTACAGACTCAGAGGTGGTGTTGACATGTCTCTGTACAGACTCAGGGTGGTGTTGACATGTCCATGTACAGACTCAGAGGTGGTGTTGACATGTCTCTGTACAGACTCAGAGGTGGTGTTGACATGTCCATGTACAGACTCAGGGTGGTGTTGACATGTCTCTGTACAGACTCAGGGTGGTGTTGACATGTCTCTGTACAGACTCAGAGGTGGTGTTGACATGTCCATGTACAGACTCAGGGTGGTGTTGACATGTCTCTGTGCAGACTCAGGGTGGTGTTGACATGTCTCTGTACAGACTCAGGGTGGTGTTGACATGTCTCTGTACAGACTCAGAGGTGGTGTTGACATGTCTCTGTGCAGACTCAGAGGTGGTGTTGACATGTCTCTGTACAGACTCAGAGGTGGTGTTGACATGTCTCTGTACAGACTCAGGGTGGTGTTGACATGTCTCTGTACAGACTCAGAGTGGTGTTGACATGTCTCTGTACAGACTCAGGGTGGTGTTGACATGTCTCTGTGCAGACTCAGGGTGGTGTTGACATGTCCATGTACAGACTCAGAGGTGGTGTTGACATGTCTCTGTACAGACTCAGGGTGGTGTTGACATGTCTCTGTACAGACTCAGGGTGGTGTTGACATGTCTCTGTACAGACTCAGAGGTGGTGTTGACATGTCCATGTACAGACTCAGGGTGGTGTTGACATGTCCATGTACAGACTCAGGGTGGTGTTGACATGTCTCTGTACAGACTCAGAGGTGGTGTTGACATGTCTCTGTACAGACTCAGAGGTGGTGTTGACATGTCTCTGTACAGACTCAGGGTGGTGTTGACATGTCCATGTACAGACTCAGGGGTGGTGTTGACATGTCTCTGTACAGACTCAGAGGTGGTGTTGACATGTCTCTGTACAGACTCAGAGGTGGTGTTGACATGTCTCTGTAAAGACTCAGGGTGGTGTTGACATGTCTCTGTACAGACTCAGAGGTGGTGTTGACATGTCTCTGTACAGACTCAGGGTGGTGTTGACATGTCTCTGTACAGACTCAGAGGTGGTGTTGACATGTCTCTGTACAGACTCAGAGGTGGTGTTGACATGTCCATGTACAGACTCAGGGTGGTGTTGACATGTCCATGTACAGACTCAGAGGTGGTGTTGACATGTCTCTGTACAGACTCAGGGTGGTGTTGACATGTCTCTGTACAGACTCAGAGTGGTGTTGACATGTCCATGTACAGACTCAGGGTGGTGTTGACATGTCCATGTACAGACTCTGAGGTGGTGTTGACATGTCTCTGTACAGACTCAGGGTGGTGTTGACATGTCTCTGTACAGACTCAGAGGTGGTGTTGACATGTCTCTGTACAGACTCAGGGTGGTGTTGACATGTCCATGTACAGACTCAGGGTGGTGTTGACATGTCCATGTACAGACTCAGAGGTGGTGTTGACATGTCCATGTACAGACTCAGAGGTGGTGTTGACATGTCCATGTACAGACTCAGAGGTGGTGTTGACATGTCCATGTACAGACTCAGAGGTGGTGTTGACATGTCTCTGTACAGACTCAGAGGTGGTGTTGACATGTCTCTGTACAGACTCAGGGGTGGTGTTGACATGTCTCTGTACAGACTCAGAGGTGGTGTTGACATGTCTCTGTACAGACTCAGGGTGGTGTTGACATGTCTCTGTACAGACTCAGGGTGGTGTTGACATGTCTCTGTACAGACTCAGGGTGGTGTTGACATGTCTCTGTACAGACTCAGGGTGGTGTTGACATGTCCATGTACAGACTCAGAGGTGGTGTTGACATGTCTCTGTGCAGACTCAGAGGTGGTGTTGACATGTCTCTGTACAGACTCAGGGTGGTGTTGACATGTCTCTGTACAGACTCAGGGTGGTGTTGACATGTCTCTGTACAGACTCAGAGGTGGTGTTGACATGTCTCTGTACAGACTCAGGGGTGGTGTTGACATGTCTCTGTACAGACTCAGAGGTGGTGTTGACATGTCTCTGTACAGACTCAGAGGTGGTGTTGACATGTCCATGTGCAGACTCAGAGGTGGTGTTGACATGTCTCTGTACAGACTCAGGGGTGGTGTTGACATGTCTCTGTACAGACTCAGGGTGGTGTTGACATGTCTCTGTACAGACTCAGGGTGGTGTTGACATGTCTCTGTGCAGACTCAGGGTGGTGTTGACATGTCCATGTACAGACTCAGGGTGGTGTTGACATGTCCATGTACAGACTCAGAGGTGGTGTTGACATGTCTCTGTACAGACTCAGGGTGGTGTTGACATGTCTCTGTACAGACTCAGAGGTGGTGTTGACATGTCTCTGTGCAGACTCAGGGTGGTGTTGACATGTCCATGTACAGACTCAGGGTGGTGTTGACATGTCCATGTACAGACTCAGAGGTGGTGTTGACATGTCTCTGTACAGACTCAGGGTGGTGTTGACATGTCTCTGTACAGACTCAGAGGTGGTGTTGACATGTCTCTGTACAGACTCAGGGTGGTGTTGACATGTCTCTGTACAGACTCAGAGGTGGTGTTGACATGTCTCTGTACAGACTCAGAGGTGGTGTTGACATGTCTCTGTACAGACTCAGAGGTGGTGTTGACATGTCTCTGTACAGACTCAGGGTGGTGTTGACATGTCCATGTACAGACTCAGGGTGGTGTTGACATGTCCATGTACAGACTCAGAGGTGGTGTTGACATGTCTCTGTACAGACTCAGGGTGGTGTTGACATGTCTCTGTACAGACTCAGAGGTGGTGTTGACATGTCTCTGTACAGACTCAGAGGTGGTGTTGACATGTCTCTGTACAGACTCAGAGGTGGTGTTGACATGTCTCTGTACAGACTCAGAGGTGGTGTTGACATGTCTCTGTGCAGACTCAGGGTGGTGTTGACATGTCTCTGTACAGACTCAGGGTGGTGTTGACATGTCTCTGTGCAGACTCAGAGGTGGTGTTGACATGTCCATGTACAGACTCAGGGTGGTGTTGACATGTCTCTGTACAGACTCAGGGTGGTGTTGACATGTCTCTGTACAGACTCAGGGTGGTGTTGACATGTCTCTGTACAGACTCAGAGGTGGTGTTGACATGTCTCTGTGCAGACTCAGGGTGGTGTTGACATGTCTCTGTACAGACTCAGGGTGGTGTTGACATGTCTCTGTACAGACTCAGAGGTGGTGTTGACATGTCTCTGTACAGACTCAGAGGTGGTGTTGACATGTCTCTGTACAGACTCAGAGGTGGTGTTGACATGTCTCTGTACAGACTCAGGGTGGTGTTGACATGTCTCTGTACAGACTCAGAGGTGGTGTTGACATGTCTCTGTACAGACTCAGGGTGGTGTTGACATGTCTCTGTACAGACTCAGAGGTGGTGTTGACATGTCTCTGTGCAGACTCAGAGGTGGTGTTGACATGTCTCTGTACAGACTCAGAGGTGGTGTTGACATGTCTCTGTACAGACTCAGAGGTGGTGTTGACATGTCTCTGTACAGACTCAGGGTGGTGTTGACATGTCCATGTACAGACTCAGGGTGGTGTTGACATGTCTCTGTACAGACTCAGAGGTGGTGTTGACATGTCTCTGTACAGACTCAGGGTGGTGTTGACATGTCCATGTACAGACTCAGAGGTGGTGTTGACATGTCTCTGTACAGACTCAGAGGTGGTGTTGACATGTCTCTGTGCAGACTCAGGGGTGGTGTTGACATGTCCATGTACAGACTCAGGGTGGTGTTGACATGTCTCTGTGCAGACTCAGAGGTGGTGTTGACATGTCTCTGTACAGACTCAGAGGTGGTGTTGACATGTCTCTGTACAGACTCAGGGTGGTGTTGACATGTCTCTGTACAGACTCAGGGTGGTGTTGACATGTCCATGTACAGACTCAGGGGTGGTGTTGACATGTCTCTGTACAGACTCAGAGGTGGTGTTGACATGTCTCTGTACAGACTCAGAGGTGGTGTTGACATGTCCATGTACAGACTCAGGGTGGTGTTGACATGTCCATGTACAGACTCAGAGGTGGTGTTGACATGTCTCTGTACAGACTCAGAGGTGGTGTTGACATGTCTCTGTACAGACTCAGGGTGGTGTTGACATGTCTCTGTACAGACTCAGAGGTGGTGTTGACATGTCTCTGTACAGACTCAGGGTGGTGTTGACATGTCTCTGTACAGACTCAGGGTGGTGTTGACATGTCTCTGTACAGACTCAGGGTGGTGTTGACATGTCTCTGTACAGACTCAGGGTGGTGTTGACATGTCTCTGTACAGACTCAGGGGTGGTGTTGACATGTCTCTGTGCAGACTCAGAGGTGGTGTTGACATGTCTCTGTACAGACTCAGAGGTGGTGTTGACATGTCTCTGTACAGACTCAGGGTGGTGTTGACATGTCCATGTACAGACTCAGGGTGGTGTTGACATGTCTCTGTACAGACTCAGGGGTGGTGTTGACATGTCTCTGTACAGACTCAGAGGTGGTGTTGACATGTCTCTGTACAGACTCAGAGGTGGTGTTGACATGTCTCTGTACAGACTCAGAGGTGGTGTTGACATGTCTCTGTACAGACTCAGGGTGGTGTTGACATGTCTCTGTACAGACTCAGGGTGGTGTTGACATGTCCATGTGCAGACTCAGGGGTGGTGTTGACATGTCTCTGTACAGACTCAGAGGTGGTGTTGACATGTCTCTGTACAGACTCATGGGTGGTGTTGACATGTCTCTGTACAGACTCAGGGTGGTGTTGACATGTCCATGTACAGACTCAGGGGTGGTGTTGACATGTCTCTGTACAGACTCAGAGGTGGTGTTGACATGTCTCTGTACAGACTCAGAGGTGGTGTTGACATGTCTCTGTACAGACTCAGGGTGGTGTTGACATGTCTCTGTACAGACTCAGAGGTGGTGTTGACATGTCTCTGTACAGACTCAGGGTGGTGTTGACATGTCTCTGTACAGACTCAGGGTGGTGTTGACATGTCTCTGTACAGACTCAGGGTGGTGTTGACATGTCTCTGTACAGACTCAGAGGTGGTGTTGACATGTCCATGTACAGACTCAGAGGTGGTGTTGACATGTCTCTGTACAGACTCAGAGGTGGTGTTGACATGTCCATGTACAGACTCAGGGTGGTGTTGACATGTCTCTGTGCAGACTCAGAGGTGGTGTTGACATGTCTCTGTACAGACTCAGGGTGGTGTTGACATGTCTCTGTACAGACTCAGGGTGGTGTTGACATGTCTCTGTGCAGACTCAGAGGTGGTGTTGACATGTCTCTGTACAGACTCAGAGGTGGTGTTGACATGTCTCTGTACAGACTCAGAGGTGGTGTTGACATGTCTCTGTGCAGACTCAGAGGTGGTGTTGACATGTCCATGTACAGACTCAGGGTGGTGTTGACATGTCCATGTACAGACTCAGAGGTGGTGTTGACATGTCTCTGTACAGACTCAGGGTGGTGTTGACATGTCCATGTACAGACTCAGGGGTGGTGTTGACATGTCCATGTACAGACTCAGAGGTGGTGTTGACATGTCCATGTACAGACTCAGGGTGGTGTTGACATGTCTCTGTGCAGACTCAGAGGTGGTGTTGACATGTCTCTGTACAGACTCAGAGGTGGTGTTGACATGTCCATGTACAGACTCAGAGGTGGTGTTGACATGTCTCTGTACAGACTCAGAGGTGGTGTTGACATGTCTCTGTACAGACTCAGAGGTGGTGTTGACATGTCTCTGTACAGACTCAGGGTGGTGTTGACATGTCTCTGTACAGACTCAGAGGTGGTGTTGACATGTCTCTGTACAGACTCAGGGTGGTGTTGACATGTCTCTGTACAGACTCAGAGGTGGTGTTGACATGTCTCTGTGCAGACTCAGGGTGGTGTTGACATGTCCATGTACAGACTCAGGGTGGTGTTGACATGTCTCTGTACAGACTCAGGGTGGTGTTGACATGTCTCTGTACAGACTCAGGGTGGTGTTGACATGTCTCTGTACAGACTCAGGGTGGTGTTGACATGTCCATGTACAGACTCAGGGGTGGTGTTGACATGTCTCTGTACAGACTCAGGGGTGGTGTTGACATGTCTCTGTGCAGACTCAGAGGTGGTGTTGACATGTCTCTGTGCAGACTCAGGGGTGGTGTTGAACAGTCTTTAAGTCTCTGCACACGCAAATACACATGCGAACACACACACACATGCACACACACACACACACACACACACACACACACACACACACCTACACACACACACACACACACACACACACACACACACACACACACACACACACACACACCTACACCTACACACACACACACACACACACACACACACACACACACACACACACACACACACACACACACACACACACAGCTTGGGAACAGGATACCATAATACAAAGGTCTAGTCACCTAGCATGAACAACAAAGACCACAGTGAGAACACAGAGAGGAAATATTTATAACAAGTGTAACAAGATCAACAACACACACAATTGGACAGACATTAAGGGTAGAAACTGCAGCCAGAATAGGGTACTGACATGAATACTGTATGTGTTTGTAGATGACTTCTGATGGGGAAGGGGAAAACTAAGGCTCATGAGGACAACATCTGACTAAGGTACCATTATACATGAACAACCATTGCCGAAAACACACAAAGATGTGTTCTAAAGGTGTGAGGCCTACAGGTGTGTGGTGTGTGAGGTCTACAGGTGTGTGGTGTGTGAGGTCTACAGGTATGTGGTGTGTGAGGTCTACAGGTGTGTGGTGTGTGAGGTCTACAGGTGTGAGGTGTGTGAGGCCTACAGGTATGAGGTGTGTGAGGCCTACAGGTATGAGGTGTGTGAGGTCTACAGGTGTGTGGTGTGTGAGGCCTACAGGTATGAGGTGTGTGAGGCCTACAGGTATGTGGTGTGTGAGGCCTACAGGTGTGTGGTGTGTGAGGCCTACAGGTATGTGGTGTGTGAGGCCTACAGGTGTGAGGTGTGTGAGGCCTACAGGTGTGAGGTGTGTGAGGCCTACAGGTGTGAGGTGTGTGAGGCCTACAGGTATGTGATGTGTGAGGTCTACAGGTGTGTGGTGTGTGAGGTCTACAGGTGTGTGGTGTGTGAGGCCTACAGGTATGAGGTGTGTGAGGCCTACAGGTATGTGGTGTGTGAGGCCTACAGGTGTGTGGTGTGTGAGGCCTACAGGTGTGTGGTGTGTGAGGCCTACAGGTATGAGGTGTGTGAGGCCTACAGGTATGAGGTGTGTGAGGCCTACAGGTGTGTGGTGTGTGAGGCCTACAGGTATGTGGTGTGTGAGGCCTACAGGTGTGTGAGGTAGGTAACAGTAGTGTCATAGGTAACAGTAGTATCATAGGTAACAGTAGTGTCATAGGTAACAGTAGTATCATAGGTAACAGTAGTATCATAGGTAACAATAGTGTCATAGGTAACAGTAGTGTCATAGGTAACAGTAGTGTCATAGGTAACAGTAGTGTCATAGGTAACAGTAGTATCATAGGTAACAGTAGTGTCATAGGTAACAGTAGTGTCATAGGTAACAGTAGTGTCATAGGTAACAGTAGTGTCATAGGTAACAGTAGTATCATAGGTAACAGTAGTATCATAGGTAACAGTAGTGTCATAGGTAACAGTAGTATCATAGGTAACAGTAGTATCATAGGTAACAGTAGTATCATAGGTAACAGTAGTATCATAGGTAACAGTAGTATCATAGGTAACAGTAGTATCATAGGTAACAGTAGTGTCATAGGTAACAGTAGTAGCAATTGAGTTTTTTTCTATATTGAGCGAGTAAGATTCAATATTGAATAAGGATGCTAACCCTTTCTTTGCAGGTTAAACAACTTTGACACGTTCGTGAGAGAAAAGACAGGTTTTGCTATCAGTTTTGCATGAATGCTGTAGTTTGTCAGAGTGACGAGTTTGTTTTGCCTGTGGTTAGAATGATGTCATCATTTGTCATCAGACATCATACATTAGAGGCAGAGAGTTCCAGAGTGTTAGGTGGCAGACAGCTCCTCAAACACGTCCCTGAGGAGAGGAGCAACGCACAGCAGTCAGGATCTGTCTCACTCAGAGACACACACAGGAGTCAGTATCTCTCACACACACACACACACACAGGAGTCAGTATCACTCACACACACACACACACACAGGAGTCAGTATCTCACACACACACACACACACACACACACACACACACACACACACACAGGAGTCAGTATCACACACACACACACACACACACACACACACACACACACACACACACACACACACAGGAGTCAGTATCACACACACACACACACACACACACACACACACACACAGGAGTCAGTATCACACACACACACACACACACACACACACACACAGGAGTCAGTATCTCTCTCACACACACACACACACACAGGAGTCAGTATCACACACACACACACACACACACACACACACACAGGAGTCAGTATCACACACACAGGAGTCAGTATCACACACACACACACACACACACACACACACACACACACACACACACACACACACACACAGGAGTCAGTATCACACACACACACACACACACACACACACACACACACACACACACACACACACACAGAAGTCAGTATCACACACACACACACACACACACACACAGAAGTCAGTATCACACACACACACACACACACACACACACACAGGAGTCAGTATCACACACACACACACACACACACACACACACACACACACACACACACACACACACACAGGAGTCAGTATCACACACACACACACACACACACACACACACACACACACACACACACACACAGAAGTCAGTATCACACACACACACACACACACACACACACACACACACACACACACACACACACACACACACACAGGAGTCAGTATCACACACACACACACACAGGAGTCAGTATCACACACACACACACACAGAAGTCAGTATCACACACACACACACACACACACACACACAGGAGTCAGTATCACACACACACACACACACACACACACACACACACACACACACACACACACACACACAGAAGTCAGTATCACACACACACACACACACACACACACACACACACACACACACACACACAGGAGTCAGTATCTCTCACACACACACACACACACACACACACACACACACACACACACACACACAGGAGTCAGTATCTCTCTCACACACACACACACACACACACACGAGTCAGTATCACACACACACACACACACACAGGAGTCAGTATCACACACACACACACACACACACACACACACACACACACACACACACAGAAGTCAGTATCACACACACACACACACACACACACACACACACACACACACACACAGGAGTCAGTATCTCTCACACACACACACACACACACACACACACACACACACACAGGAGTCAGTATCACACACACACACACACACACACACACACACAGGAGTCAGTATCACACACACACACACACACACACACACACACACACACACACACACACACACACAGAAGTCAGTATCACACACACACACACACACACACACACACACACACACACACACACACACACACACACACACACACACAGGAGTCAGTATCTCTCACACACACACACACACACACACACACACACACACACAGGAGTCAGTATCTCTCTCACACACACACACACACACACACACACACAGGAGTCAGTATCTCTCACACACACACACACACACAGGAGTCAGTATCACACACACACACACACACACACACACAGGAGTCAGTATCACACACACACACACACACACACACACACACACAGGAGTCAGTATCACACACACACACACACACACACACACACACACACACACACACACAGGAGTCAGTATCTCACACACACACACACACACACACACACACACACACACACACACACACACAGCAGGACTCACTTCTTCATGTAAAAGAAAATGTAGCCGCTCCGGTCCCGCTCCTTCTGCACCGCCGCCTCCTGCGTGCACGACACGCCCAGGTCGTTGTATGTCAGCCACGATCGCTGATCCATGTCGTACACATCGCTGATGTAGTGCCCTGTGGCCGGGGGGGGGGAGGAGGAGGAGGGGAGGGGGAGAATGGTAAATGGACTGACTTATATAGCGGCCTTATTCCAAAGCGCTTTACAACGGCCTCTCATTCACCCATTCTCACACACACATTCACACACCAATGGCGGCAAGCTGCCATGCAAGACGCCGGCCGGCCTGCTCACTGGGAGCAATTTGGGGTTCAGTGTCTTGCCCCAAGGACACCTCGACATGTGGCAAGCCTAATAGACCCCCTTTTAATAATGTAAATCTGCTACTTACACACAACGACCACTAGTTGGCTGTCTTCTAAATTAGCCTGCCTCCTACACAGAAAAACGGCAAACTAGCTTTATACTCGCTTATCCTGATGTGATTTTGGAAATGTAAGGATACTGGGTGGTAGAATGCACATATCTAGGACAAGTCATGAAAGGAGGGTCCTTTTTTTACTCACAGGAGTCACTGTGACCCCATCACAGCTCTTCTAGTGTTAAATGTCTGTGCATGCATGCACGCACACCTACATGCACACACACCTACACACCTACATGCACACACCCACACCTACACACACACACACACACACACACACGCACACACACCTA
>NC_137675.1:23058869-23191369 GCF_963989245.1 Nansenia antarctica | reverse complement strand
ATCCACTAGACCACCACTACCCGCATTAACGTTGTGTAAAATGGTGCAGATAAGTGTTCTGTGGTGAGTTAAGTCAGTTATGCGAAATTGAGCAACTCTTCTGAACGCATTCCTTAACACAGTGCTTAACACTAGAACAGCCTTAACACTAGAACAGCCTTAACACTAGAACAGCCGTGCCTTTTCACCGACTAAAAGAGCCGCCTCTTTACAATGCTCAAGCTGCTATTTACACACAACGACCACTAGTTGGCCGCTTATAAATTAGCCTGCCTCCTACACAGAAAGAACGGCAAAATATCTTCATACTAGCTTATCCTGGTGGGATTTTGGAAATGTAAGGATACTGGGTGGTAGAACGCACATATCTAGGACAAGTCGTGAAAGGAGGGTCCTGGAATTTGATCGAGTGCAAAGATAGAACATGTTTTTTTTACTGACGGGGGTCAAACGACCCCTCATGGCTGTTCTAGCGTTAATGCTTAGAGAGTGCTGGTGGTGTGGTCTTACATGGCGTCGTGGGAGCTCCAGCCCAGGCTGGGGGGGGGGTGTGTGGACTCCGTGCAGTGGGACAGCAGCGTGAGGTAGCGGGGGATCACCACCTGCTGATCCAGCTTGCTGTTGAGGGACAGCTTGGTATTGAAACGGTAACGCTTCAGGTGGAGGATCAGGACTCTGCAGGAGGGGGGGGGGACAAAAAACCAGACAGTTTGTGACAGGGGACAGACAGGGGCTGGGGACAGACAGGGGACAGGGGAGAGACAGATGACAGACAGGGACAGACGACAGACAGGGGCTGGGCACAGACAGGGGACAGACAGGGGCTGGGGACAGACAGGGGACAGACAGGGGGGCTGGGGACAGACAGGGGACAGAGGACAGACAGGGGGGCTGGGGACAGACAGGGGACAGAGGACAGACAGGGGGGCTGGGGACAGACAGGGGACAGAGGACAGACAGGGGGGCTGGGGACAGACAGGGGACAGAGGACAGACAGGGGGGCTGGGGACAGACAGGGGACAGAGGACAGACAGGGGACAGAGGACAGACAGGGGACAGTCAGGGACAGGGGACGGACAGGGGCTGGGGACAGACAGGGACAGGGGACAGACAGGGGACAGACAGGGACAGGGGACAGACAGGGGTCTGGGGACAGACAGAGGACAGACAGGGACAGGGGACAGACAGGGGACAGAGGACAGACAGGGGACAGAAGACAGACAGGGACAGGGGACAGACAGGGGACAGACAGGGGACAGAGAACAGACAGGGGGGCTGGGGACAGACAGGGGACAGAGGACAGACAGGGGGGCTGGGGACAGACAGGGGACAGACAGGGACAGGGGACAGACAGGGACAGGGGACAGACAGGGGACAGACAGGGACAGGGGACAGACAGGGGTCTGGGGACAGACAGAGGACAGACAGGGACAGGGGACAGACAGGGGACAGAGGACAGACAGGGGACAGAGGACAGACAGGGACAGGGGACAGACAGGGGACAGACAGGGTGTGATGTGAGGGTTAGTCGTTAGTCGTTAGTTATACCTGGGCAGTCGACTGAATTTGTTCGTCATCATCGCCGCTTTCCCACTGCACTTCTCACACGAGTACTCGATCTCCTCCATCTGCAACAGGGAGAACAACCTCCGTCAACATCATAATCATCATCATAATAATAATACATTTTATTCATGGGCGCCTTACAAGGCTCTCAAGGACACCTTACAAGACCGTTTAAAACCACATATCAAAACATTAAGCAAAATGAGAAAAACAGCAAAATCAGATATAACAACAAACTAAATACAGGAGATCAAACCAAGTAAGCCATTGTGAAAAGGTGTGTTTATAAGACTGGATTTGAAAGTGGTGAGAGTGTCAATATTGCGTATGTTAGGTGGCAGAGAGTTCCAGAGTGTTAGGTGGCAGAGAGTTCCAGAGTGTTAGGTGGCAGAGAGTTCCAGAGTGTTAGGTGGCAGAGAGTTCCAGAGTGTTAGGTGGCAGAGAGTTCCAGAGTGTTAGGTGGCAGAGAGTTCTAGATCCCATAGTAGTCAGGCAGGCAGAAGGGATAATGAGTTGAAAGGTAGTGGAGGATGGGTGAGTGCGAGAGGGAGTGTACATGCTGTTACATGCTGTGTGAATGTGGTTGCTCAGCCTTAGCCCAGGTGCTGTTGTGGTTCTAGGAGCCTCACCCTGAAGAAGAGGTCCAGGGAGTCCTGGATGGACTCCCTGGACCTGCCTCGCCTCCGATGGACAGGTCGTTGAACTGTTCCCGCTTGATGACCACCTCCCCACAGCTGCAAACACACAGGAATGTCCAGTCAGGATCTACACAGAGGTGCAAACTGGTGATGGCTGCCCCAAAAAAGTGATATTTTTTCTGCCTGAAAACTAAGAAAATATCACTAGGACTAATGGTGCTAAATGGATAGCGATAGTGCTAGTAGTAGCGGTGGTCGATGGATAGCACTAGCGGTGGTCTAACAATGATACACTTGTAAATAGCGGAGGCCCTGAAAATGAACACCTGAATAGTCACTTCGTAAACAGGTTGGTTACCGTGACTGTGTTCTCCACGCTGTCTGGGATCGTACCTCGCTGCCTGAAGCTAAAAGCTACCGTATTTTCCGGACTATAAGTCGCTCCGGAGTATAAGTCGCACCAGTAAAAAATGCGCCATGAAGAAAAGAAAAAACCACATATAAGTCGCACTGGACTATAAGTCGCATTTATTTCCAAATGTATTTCACAAAATCCAAGACCAAGAACAGACATTTAATCTGGAAAAGTAAGTTATTCAACTACACAATAGCACACAGAACAACAGGCTGAATAGGTGTCCGGTATGTTAACGTAACACATTAACAGTTATTCAGCAACACAAAGCATAAAGAACAAAGCATAAAGAACATACCTGGGAGGCTGAATAGGCTAAATTAACATAACAAACCAGCTAGTCCAACAAGCAAGTTACAGGTAAGCAAGTTCACCAAGCTCCCGTTAATGTTTCAGCTAATTCTTCAGTGGTACAGGAGCAGCATATAGTTGTCACAAGCCCAGAGCGCCCTCTGGCGGCTGTAGACGGCAATGTAAAACTATGAAAAAAAAGTGTGACTTATAGTCCGGAAAATACGGTATTTCAACAGCAGCGGAGTTTTGCAGACAGGAAGATGTGATCTGGATGAGACGCAGACCCCCCCCCCCACCCACACACACTTTTTCTTTCTCCAGATCCTGCTATAGGACAATGTTACCACGCTGGCAGACAGGACAATCCACTTTGCCGCGTGTACTGAGCACACACATGCACACATGCACAGGTACTAGATCAGTAACAACACACAGCCTAACACAGAAGCACAACTCCTGGTCCAGGCACTTGTGATCTTGCGCACAGGGTTCCCACACCTTCTGAAACATCACATTCAAGCACCTTTCAAGGACTTTCAAGACTCAATGCAATCCCTCAAATTCAAGGACCCAACACGGCATATTTTGAGACAGAACTAGTTGACGAGCTATGTATAACATCTTTGAATACTGTATATATTTAGAGAGAGAGAGAGAGAGGGGAATTCAAGCACTTTCAATGACCCATGTCTATTTTCAAAACCTTTTAAGACCTTGATTTCTTTTTCTCACATTCACAAACTTTCAAGGGTTTCAAGGACCCGTGGGAGCCCTGTCCGCAATGCACTCTTGGCCAGGCTCCCCTGGTGTCTGGTGTTCAATCTCCCCAAATCCTCTCCCCTCCTCCTCCTCCTCCGCACCGTTCATTGGCTCACGATAGCAGCTCAGCTCGCAACAGACTCAAGACCCTGTGGGGACGTGAGTCAAACAGGGAGGGCCTCACCCTTTGCAGGTGATGGTGCGCTGCACCTCAAACTCCATGTTGACCACCACGGGGCAGGTGTAGATGCGGGAGGTGTCCGTCTTGTTGACCTTCTCCACGTCCTCCTTCAGCTGGTTCAGACACTGGCTCAGGAACTCATGGGCGTCCTGTGGCAGGGGAAGCGGGATCATTTGGTAAAATGGTAAATGGACTGCACTTATATAGCGCATTTTTTGCTGCTCCAAAGCGCTTTACAACGGCCTCTCATTCACCCATTCACACACACATTCACACACCAATGGCGGCAAGCTGCCATGCAAGGCGCCGGCCGGCCCGCTCACTGGGAGCAATTTTGGGGTTCACTCAAACCGCAATTTTGGGGTTCACTCAAACCGCCGATCTGCCAACCTTGCGATCATTAGACGGCGACTCTACCTCCTGAGACACAGCCTCTACCTCCTGAGACACAGCCTCTACCTCCTGAGCCACAGCCGCCCCATTTGCTTGTTACACAATCCTCCTGTTTAGGGGAGGCTGGGAGGGGACTTGACTAAGGACTACATATTGCACGTCTTACATTCTGCATGTCTCCAATGAAGCACTGTGCCGTGGAAGAGATGGCCTTCTTCACCCTCCTCAGAAGGTCTTTCTTCACCTCGGGGCAGGAGATGTCCTTTTTTGCCAACAGGTGGGCAAAGCACCTACAGACACACAGACACAGAGACACAGACACAGAGACACAGAGTCAATACAGACACAGACACACAGAGACACAGAGTCAATACTTTGTTGAGAGAGCAGGTACACATGTAGATCATTTGCATTTGTTTGGGGGTTTTTTTAAGCAGAGAAGTCATATTGACATTCAGTCAGAAGTGATTGTCCACTGGCGACAGCTCCAATGGACCTATCGCTAAGCCACGCCCCGAAATAGAAATTGTCCAATCATATCACAGCAAAAGTCACAACAGGCAGAAAACTCGGACAAACAACTCGCTAATATCTGATGGTGAAAAGCTTCTAGACTAAATATTCTTGTCTATTACTTGCTGTGGGAAATCAGAAATCAGAAGTTTGCCAACTCCCGCCATTGTAAGTTATTGAATGTCATTCAGTCACGGTCGGTCAGTCAGTCAGTCACTGTCAGTGAAGCGTTGTTTGTTTGTCCGAGTTTTCAAAGGGGGCGTGGCTTAGCGCTAGGTCCTCAGGTGAACTGAGGAGGGGGACTAGAGGCCAGAGGAGGGGGACTAGAGGCCAGAGGAGGGGGACTAGAGGCCAGAGGAGGGGGACTAGAGGCCAGTACCTGAGCAGGGCGTTGGAGGGGACCTTCTCCCAGGGGGTCAGCAGGTCGGAGGAGAAGGAGGGCAGGCTGAACAGGGACTGCAGGATGGCGTTCATGTAGCAGGTGTTTCCCAGGTTGGGGAATCTGCAGCAAAAATATCACTCAATAAATATATACATATACATATATATATATATATAATCAGGGTTCGACGGTAACGCTTTCCCGCTTGTCCGGAGCAAGTAAAACATTTGCCGGGTTTGTTTGCGCGAGCCCGACGACGCTGCTAGATCCCGGATATGTTTACCTGTGTGCAGGAAGAACAACAGACGGCGCAGGCGCCAGACCAGACTAGATGATCGTGGAGTGAAGATATTATCAAAGCGTACGCGATGCGACGGGTGATCGACAGTCACGTACGCTTTGATAATATCTTCACTCCACGATCATCTAGTCTGGCCTGGCGCCTGCGCCGTCTGTTGTTCTTCCTGCACACAGGTAAACATATCCGGGATCTAGCAGCGTGGTCGTGCTCGCGCAAACAAACCCGGCGATTGTTTTACTTGCTCCGGACAAGTAAAACAGTGTTACTGTCAAACCCTGAGTTCATAGAAATTGTATTTTGTTACATTTTCAAGCTTCTCCTTTGTGTCAAGAAAGTAGATCTCAGACATTCAGAAGGTGGTTGCCACTGAAATCACAGATTCCATTCAAATACATAAGTTATCCAGCTCAAATTTAAACAGACATAACATTTAAGTTGCTCTGGATATCTGCATGCCACACTTGGTAAATGGTAAATGGACTGCACTTATATAGCTATGCCTTTTATCCAAAGCGCTTTACAACAGCCTCTCATTCACCCATTCACACACACACCAATGGCGGCAAGCTGCCATGCAAGACGCCTGCCCGCTCACTGGGAGCAATTTGGGGGTTCAGTGTCTTGCCCAAAGACACTTCGACATGTGGCCAGCCCGGGCTCGAACCTCTGATCTGCCAACCTTGCGATCATTAGATGGCGGCTCTACCTCCTGAGACACAGCCTCTACCTCCTGAGACACAGCCTCTACCTCCTGAGACACAGCCTCTACCTCCTGAGATACAGACACCTCTACCTCCTGAGACACAGACACCTCTACCTCCTGAGACACAGCCTCTACCTCCTGAGACACAGCCTCTACCTCCTGAGCCACAGCCTCTACCTCCTGAGACACAGCCTCTACCTCCTGAGACACAGCCTCTACCTCCTGAGACACAGCCTCTACCTCCTGAGACACAGCCTCTACCTCCTGAGACACAGCCTCTACCTCCTGAGACACAGCCGCCTCTCTGTGGCGGAACCCTTCAGTGTCGTCGTCCAAACAGCCTGTGAGGACCGAGGTCTCCTTACCCTTGCAATGGGGTGGAGTGATTGGGCAACATGAGACTTCTTTTGCCAGAGGAGGGCTGGGTCGTACCGGACCTGGGGAAGGAACAGAGACACAACTTCAGGGGTGCTTCTTAAAATCTCCCGACTCTTAAATCACCCGACTCTTCAATCTCCTGACTCTTCAATCTCCTGACTCTTCAATCACCAGCTGGTCAACTGAAACCAAGCAGCAGCAGGATTCCACTGACATGAACAGTAGCCTGTCTTATCTGTCCAGGTACAGGTGTCTCTGTGTGTAATCAGCTGGTCTTACCTGTCCAGGTACAGGTGACTGTGTATAATGGAATGGAATGGAATGGACTTTATTTGTCATTGCTACAGTACAGGTACCAAACAACGAAATTTAGGAGGGGTGGCTCCCCTGGTGTTAGGAATGAATGGTCACCTGGTCTTACCTGTCCAGGTACAGGTGACTCTGTGTGTATAATCACCTGGTCTTACCTGTCCAGGTACAGGTGTCTCTGTGTGTAATCAGCTGGTCTTACCTGTCCAGATACAGGTGACTGTGTGTAATCACCTGGTCTTACCTGTCCAGGTACTGTCCAGGGTGTTCACACATAATTTTGCTTTCACTTTAGATCAAAGGAATCTCATTGTATGAGAAAAACAATAGTCCAAACCCCATGGTTCTATCATGTATGGTTCAAAAGTTATCAAGGTTTACCTCTTTAGAAGATCACCGGCGCCCCCCTCCCCTCTCTGGAAGAGCTGTACAACACACGCTGCCTCAGGAAGGCCTCCAAGATCTCCAGAGACCCACCCCACCCTGGGAACGAACACTTTGCTCGGCTGCCCTCGGACAGGCGGTTCAGGACCATGTTCGCAAGGACAAACCGACTGAAGCTCAGCTTCTACCCCAGGGCCATTCAGGCCCTGAACACAGCAAAGACCTAGGTTCTAGGCCCTGGACAATCTAGACAATTTGATGGCAGCTACTAGATTGAAATCAAGTGCAATACTGAAACACAACTGTGAACATTTCAAACCTGCAAACTGCGACACTTTAAATGAATGTGCAATAACACTATGTGCAATATGACAACCCTCGGGTACATAAGGTTCAGAGATAGGAAATGTTAGAATAGGTATAGCATAGCATAGAGTACAGCACAGTGTTTTATTTGTATAGTATAGTATAGTGGATAGTGTACAGTACATAGCCTTTATTTATGTAAACCAGCTCTTTTCCCTTCTTGTTTTTAGTTTTTTTCCTAGCACCAGGGGAGCCCCCCCTCCCAAATTTCGTTGTTTGGTACCTGTACTATATCAATGACAATAAAGACCATTCATTCATTCATTCATTCATACATACACATGCCAATTACTGGAATTTATCTCAACAGAATCTAGACGGTCTAAGTGGTCACTGCTATGCAGAAATGGAACGCACATTATGAAATTCAACTTTAAACTATTCTATAAACATTTTTTACACAAACCTACATATCATTCTTTTCAGACCAATTTTAAGACGAATATTAATAGCAAATGGGAAAATGTATCACACAATTCATAGTGAGCCAGCTGACGTTACAAGTTAGCCAGACCATTCACACAAACAGCGTCTAGCGGGCGAGAGTAGACGGGGCTCCGCTAGAAGGCACAACCAGAGTTTGAGTAGGCTACATTCTCTAATCAAAATCGTGGAATACAAGATTTCAATAACGATGCGTATCTTTCAAGTGTCTCCTTAAAATCGCCACAGGAAAAAACCCTATATAATTGAATTGCACTCATCTGATACACTGCAATACTCGTTTATAAACACTTGGGGGCGCCATTGTCACGGCCATATTGCCTCTGTTCAATATTCGACTGAATTAAAAGAATGAAAAGTGTTGACATGCACTCCTCAATAATGTACATCATTTGTAAATCCCACAGTTGGTTTTCTAGCTAGCCAGCTAGATGTCTCAGTGCACTTTGGATAAATTACTGCAAC
This sequence comes from Nansenia antarctica, assembly GCF_963989245.1. Lineage (NCBI taxonomy): Eukaryota > Metazoa > Chordata > Actinopteri > Argentiniformes > Microstomatidae > Nansenia > Nansenia antarctica. The sequence continues at coordinate 23,182,878 of NC_137675.1, read as the reverse complement.
GTACTCCTGGCTGGGCTCCCCGCTTCAGCCATTAGACCTCTGCAGCTCATCCAGAATGCTGCTGCCCGGCTGGTATTCAACCTCCCCAAATACTCGCATGTCACCCCCCTCCTTCGCACCCTGCACTGGCTCCCGATAGCAGCTCGCATCAGATTCAAGACCCTGGTGCTTGCATACCAGGCAGCTAAAGGGACAGCCCCTGCCTACCTGAAGGAAATGGTCACCCCCCAAACCCCTGCCCGCTCACTCCGCTCCTCCACCTCGATGCCCGATCACGTCTCTTCACAACTCTGGCTCCCCGCTGGTGGAATGAGCTCCCCACGGCTGTCAGAACGGCAGAGTCACTACCCATCTTCCGTCGTAGACTGACGACCTCCATCTCTCCAGGTTACATCTTAACTGCTCCTCCTGAGACATCTTCTGACCCTCACCACTACGTCTCCTAAAGACACCCGCTTTCCCCTCTACTGTGTCCCTAAGAACTTCTATTGCCCCCCTTGTACTGTTTCTCTGTTTCTCCAGTAATAAAAAAATAAAAAAAAATAAAAAAAAGTTTTAGTAGAAGGCGATAGGGAGAAGGTTTTTCCTTCTATCAGTGGCCCCGGGCCTGAGCTAGATTACTCTTCCTGCAACGAATGGTGGATTGCTGATTCACATTAGTATTCAAATGTATTGATTGTAAGTCACTTTGGAATAAGGCGTCTGCTAAATGCCAAAAATGTAAACGCAACGCAAAAAGCTGACATTTTTTGACTGATTGCCGCACCCTGCCGGTCAAGAAACGCAATGCAGAGCAAGGCAACTGATCAACGCAACGGCCCCATTGAGATTAATTACTTCCGGTGCAACCAGTGGTGTAGTCTAGTTTTTTCTAGTGGGTATACTGTGATTTTGCCCTCCCAGTCAGAGCGACACCTGTCCCGTAGCGACACCCCATAAGCACCACCACACTCACTTATGCATACAGTATGCATCTACACCGGTGTTTGCTGCCTTGGGGGGGGTGGCATGGACTGTACTTGTACATCAAGCTGCCTCACGCTACAGAAACAGGAGATAGGCTCCTGCCCCCTAAGGGCCGTTAGGCTCGAGAACCATCGGTTCTCAAGGCTACTTACTTATGTGGTCTTGACTACCTGTCCACTTTCTCACCTGGTTCTTGCTCTCTCTCTCTCTGGTGTGCCGACTCCATCCTGCTCTCTCTCCTTCTCTCCCTCTCTATCCTCCTCTTTCCCTCTTTTGCTGTCAACCAAAAGGCAAACATAACAACCAGAGTATTTATAATTTAATAAGAGGTATACATTGAATTCATATCAAATCATAACATCATTCTAATTGAATATTGGGTTGCTGTGGGCAATGCAGTCAGATGCTGTCTTTACTTACTCTCTCACCTGTAAGAAAATCATATGTCCAACTACAAAAAACAGACATTTCCAATGAGTGAGGGTTTGTTCCAATGCTTCAATCCACTGTCCATGTACTGTAAATATACCATTATGGTATTACCATAAAGCCCAATTCTAGCAGAATAAGAAAGATTGTATATCTACTTTAAGTAAAATAATAAAGTGCATCCAGTTAGCTCTTTAGCTGGCAAGTGTGCAGCAGACTAGCTCATCTCATCACCTCTGAGCACGCTAGCTTGCTAGTTCTTTGACACTATTATTCACACCATGAAACTATAATCAGACACTTTCTAATCACAATAATAACGACTAATTTGAACCAACTTTCTCTGTCAGAACACAGTAATTATATTTGCTAACGTTTCAACTTGCTTACTTTCTTCTACAGAGCTTTCACCCTGCAAAAACTCTCTCGCGCTAAAACCAAACCAAAACCAAACCATTCTCCAGCGGCACGAAGCTGTGTGTGGAGGTCTGGCCGGCCGCAAATTTGCGAAACCTAGGATGGTAAGGGGAGGCAGGGCACGAGAGACTCGCCAGCCAATGAGGGGGCAATGAGGGAGTGCTTCGCCAACCAATCAGGTAGCGGTATTGCCCTGCCTCCCCCTACCATCCTAGTTTTCGCAAATTCGCGCCCGCCCACCCCAAGGCTCTGTAGGGGAAATACTGAGACTAGCATTCTGAACGACTGGTTATGCGATAACAAACATGTCAGAACGTTCGAAGTAAGTGCTTCGTAACACAGACGGGGTGAATTTTATGAATAAAAATGTGAAAGTTCTGTCACAAAACGCCGTTACGTATCCTCGCGCATTTTCTAGTGGGTATACGCAAATCCTTGGCCTTTCCTAGTGGGTATACGGCGTAGTCCTGCGTATCACGTAGACTACACCACTGGGTGCAACGCAATGGCCATGTGTGCACGCAGCTTAAGTGCCTTACTCAATCAAGGGCACACTAGTAGTAGTGTGGTTTCAGGCGGGATTTGAACTCACAACCTTCCGATCACAAGTCCAACTCACTATCCACTAGACCAGTGGTTCCCAACCTTTTTTGTCTTGTGTACCCCTTGAGCTGTTTTGCCATGCCAGAAGTACCCCCTCACTCATGCGTGTTGATTATTTCCCCAAAAAATCAATTAAACTCTAACTTGCAAATATAACATTTATTACTGACACACAGAGAGCAAAACCTCTTCTCATGTCTCCAAAACTCTAAACACATTTTCTGCTTTACACACATTTTGCTATTCAAAATGGCACTGAACACGGTTTTCTGCACACAACAATCTGACATAAAGTCACATGTTTGCCATTTCAAAACATTGCCATTCAAAATTAGACTACATGAGCTAATTGGCCAATACATGTGCCACCTGGCCACCTCAATGGTTAATTGTTACCACATGCCCACACACTCACTGAAAATAGAAAAATTAATAATAAATAATAATGAATTTGATTTGATATCTGTTTCTTTTCCCTTTCTCCTGCTCCTCTTTGGCTTCTGTCTGAGGTGCAGTGATGTCATCCTTTTCTCATCCCAGAGTCTTGACTGATGGGGAGAGGAAACAGACAAGATGAGACAGGATAAAACTTATCACACACACACACACACACACACACACACACACACACCCACACACACACACACAAACATAGAGAGAGAGAACACATTCAAGACATTATGATTATCACAAATTCCCTCTCAGGGACAAGAGCTAATTGAACCAGAATATCATCACAAGTGTCAGTTGCACTTGCAATACAGCCACCCACACCCCCAACTATCCACCCACACACACACACACACACACACACACACACACACACACACACACACACACACACACACTTAAACTTCTTATCTAACTCTACTGATTATTAATGAAATCATTTGAACCACTCCCCTTTAATACATAGATATTTACACCATTGTGAAAAATAGACTCACCCAGTAGCAGTTGCAATTCTTTTTTTCATCAGTTGAGCTTTAATGAGACACTTGAGGTTGCTTCTCTTTTATAAGCTTTGACAGTTCTGGAGGCAGTGTGGCAACAGCAGTCACCAGGCTGCTCTCCACACTCAGTCTGTTCCTTGGCTTGGTTTTGATGTGGGTCAAAGCTGAGAAGGTCACTTCACACATATATGTAGATCCAAAAGGCAAAAGTTCATTCAATGCACACTTTCCCAGCACTGGATATTCCTTTTCAACATCACACCAAAACTCTGTCAATGACTTGTCAGCATGTGCCATCTTCAACCCACGATCAGAGGACATGTCCATCAGATTTTCCTGCAGGCTTGCAGGAAGGCTGCTGCTGCTCCTGTCATTCACTCTGAGGGGTTCCTCACCCAGTCCAGTTTTTCTGACTTTGTTTCAATGTCATGAAAGTACTGGTTGAAGTCAGTGTCAAGTTTGGACAGATGTGCTTTAACTATTTTCACCACAGGACCTCTGTCAGCATCAGTGGTGGCGAGATGGCCATCAAGCAGTGGGAAACAGCTCACATCTCCATCCTTACATTTCCTCTCCCATAATTTAACCTTCTTTATGAATCCATTCACTTTGTCATACATGTTAAGGATGTGTGAGTACTTGCCCTGAAGTGAAAGGTTGAGCTCATTCAGCTTAGTGAAGACATCAGCAAGATATGCCAGCTGCGCAACCCACACTGCATCCTCAAACAGGGCTGCAAGAGGGTGGTCGTTTTCTGTCAGGAAAGCAAACACCTCGATGCGCAATTCATAGAGCCGCAGCAGCGTTTTGCCACGAGACAGCCAGCGAACGTCTGTGTGAAGCAGTAGCTGCTCATGCTCTGACCCGCTGCCATGACAAAGAGTTTGAAACAGTCTGTGGTTCATTGGCCGGGACTGAATGAAGTTAATCACCTTAACTGCGTCATCCATAACTGCACTTAACTCGGGGCTCATCCTTTTGCTGGCGAGTGCCTCCCGGTGAATAATACAGTGCATCCACTTAATTTCGGGGTTCACCTTCATCACACGCCCAAGCAGCCCACGCACCTTACCCGTCATTGCTGCCGCTCCATCGGTACAGATGTGACTGCAGGATTTCCACTCCAGATCGTTGTCTTTGAAGAAGCTGTCAATAATCAGAAATATTTCCTCGCCAGTTGTCTTTCCTGGCAGCGTCTTGCAAAACAAGATATGCTCATTTATGTCCGACTCTTCTTTATAACGCACAAAAGCCAGCAGCTGAGCCTCCCCACTAACGTCGGTCATTTCATCTAATTGCAAAGCGAACTGACCTGCTTGCTTCATTTTATCCACCACTTGTCCGACAATATTTATGGACATATCATCAATCCGATGGGAGACGGTATTGTTTGATAAAGGTACCAACTTGAGCGCGTCAGCTGCTTTCTTGTCCAGCATAGTTTTAGCCAAAATCATAGCGGCAGGCAAAATCAGATCTTCGGCGATTGAATGTGGGGTTTTTGACTTAGCCACTAGTAATGAAACAGCATAGGACGCCTCCAGTGCTTTGCTCGACACACTTGCCGCTTTTTTCAGTGTAGCCTGACTTGACTTGAACTCTGACAGTTTTCGCTTGAAAAAGTCGTCAGTTTTACCAACAGTTGCTAGGTGTTTGGTGCTCTGGTGTCGCTGTAAATGGGCTGGCTTCATTGAATTATTAGCCAGGACTTCGCCGCAGAAAAAGCACTGTGGCTGTGGTGGATCAGCCGATGTACATGTAAATCCCCACAAAACATATGTTTCCAAATAATAGCGGGGTCCTTTTTTTCTTTTTTTCTCTGATCTGACCGTCTGATCTGCCTCTGATCTGACCGTCTGATCTGCCTCTGATCTGACCGTTACTGTAGCTGGTCGTTTTAGCCATCTGTCCATCTTTGCGGTATACTGACAGGCCTAGCTGACGTGCGCGCGTAAATGAACGTAAATGAACGTGATTTAAATGTGACGTGACTACCACTTGTGTTACAGTCATCACCTGTCGGGGAGGAACTTAAGTTGCAGCGTACCATTTTAACAACAGGTTTATGAAACTACTATATTTAATTATTTTTTTGGAAAGGGAAATAAATTATAATTCCAAATCTTTCCACGTACCCCCTGCAATCCCCTCACGTACCCCTAGGGGTCCGCGTACCCCCGGTTGGGAACCACTGCACTAGACCACCACTACCTCTGAAACATTTCAATCATGCATGAAGAGGGTGAGGTGAGAAAAGCAGTGTTGGCGGGGGAGGTAGAGAAACGCCTGTGTTCTTTAAAAGGGACAAGTGTTTGTGTGCGTTTGTACGTGTAACTGCATGCTGTATAACAGAGAAATTCGATTCAATAAAAAGGCAGGGTTCGACAGTAACGCTGTTTTACTTGTCCGGAGCAAGTAAAACATTTGCCGGGTTTGTTTGCGCGAGCCCAGGCGCAGACTGGATGATCGTGGAGTGAAGATATTATCAAAGCGGACGGGTGATCGACAGGCCCGTACGCTTTGATAATATCTTCACTCCACGATCATCTAGTCTAGCCTGGCGCCTGCGCCGTCTGTTGTTCTTCCTGCACACAGGTAAACACATCCAGGATCTAGCAGCGTTGTCGTGCTCGCGCAAACAAACCCTGGCGAATGTTTTACTTGCTCCGGGCAAGTGGGCAAGCGTTACTGTCGAACCCTGAAAGGTCATCAATGTCGTCACCATCCATCACCACCACCACCACCTACCTGTTCTCAGACAGCGAGCTGCGGGCCGGCGTGGAGGTCACTCTGCTGGGGCTGCCCAGGGGTCTTTTGCGGGACATTTTGCGGGTCTGGGACATCTGGAACACAGGGTATATACAGGAGTCTTGAGGTTAATTTCAATACCTTTCTAAGACTTTTTAAAGACCTTGTCAATATTGTTCCAGACCTCACCGCCACTTGGAGCTGTAACCGTTTACATCAGTGGCACCTTTAACTTAACAGTTTGAGTTTGCAATAGACTAGACCACTATCATACAACATAATTTCCGGTTCATCTTTGTTTTTTAATAAAAACGAATACATTCACGAACTTTTACTAAAGGTTTTTAGGACTCAAACTCTTTGGACAGAGTCTAATTCAGAAAAACACCAAAAAAATTCAAGACTTCATAAAATCGTGATAAGACTTTTTAATACTTACTAAGGTATATCGACAAGAGTGGGAAGCGTTGAGCGCTTCATTACATTCAAGGAGCTGTCCAACGGCAGTGGTCCTGAAGCGTTTCCCCAAATGATATTTATTTGTGCTGTTAGTGTTATATGTATTATGTTATTATATGTATGAAACTTTTGCGTTTGCCGTAGCTGCTTTTCCGGGTTCAGAGCACCGCTGGCGTCCGCGCTGTGACTGCCGCTTCTGTTTCCCTGTCCTGTCTTTTTGTGTCCTGTCCTAAAGTGTTTATAGTTTCTTGTTTTCAACGTCTACCTTGTTTTGTGTGCCCGTCTTCCCCCAAAAGTCTCCGCTTTTTATTTTCCTTATTTTCTTTTCCAAGTATTTTCACTTTATTTTATTTTATTTTTTCACCGACCTCCGCTGCTTTCCCCCCCCCGCCATCTCCCGCCTCTCACTGCCTCCACTACCGGACTACAGTATTCACCGCCACCGCTAACCCCATCACTGGACCACTAACTCCCACTGGATTCACACTTCTTGACACCATCGTTCCTGTCCCCCGGCTCTGTGTTGCTGACCGACCCGCTGCGCGCCGCTCTCAGACATCGCTAGCCTGTGCTACTACCCTCGTCCTGGGAGGTAGCCACCACTCCCTCCCCGGTTTGGGGGTTGCCATCTCCTCAGGTGAGTGTCAGTCCTTCCCAACCTTCACTCACTACTGCGGGATTTGGTCGCTGGCATGGCACGGCTAGGCTGGCCGGCCGCGCGGGTTCAGTCCCAAGCTAGCAATACATATGACAACAACAACAACACCACGCTGCCACTCTGGCGGCCATTCCACTAAAGGTGGATCAGTATAGCGGCGATTGAAATAAATGCGGCGATCAGGCAACTCGAGATTGGAATTCAAGCCTCAGGTGATTCCTCGAACGAGGATCAGCCTTGTGTCATGAGTGTTCACAGAACACCGGCTTACAAATCCTCGATATGGGCGCGTGCACGCCGACATAAAGAGCCCAGAAGAGTCGATCTGTCGAAATGAAGATACTCCACTCTGCAGGGGTCCTACATTTGCGCAGCATTCCCGAATTATTGATCTTTATGAAGACGGAAAAATAAGATGTAAAATAGTGCAATACTGTCGCAATTAACAAGGCGAGGGAAATGGTTTGGCAAGAAATTGCTGACCGATTAAATGCGTAGGTCATACTAGCCCCAGTTATTGTTATATGTTCATATTTTAATAAATGAATATTACTACTGTGGTGATATCAGCAGCAGGCTACAAACCGTCATATCGCCACAATGGCCTAGTGGTATCGACCGCTGCCACAGGATTTATTCATCATTTTTAGACTGTGGTTCGAATCCCTCTTCGGACACACTTTTTACTGCATTTCGTTGTCTGAATCTAATGTAAAATCTCATCTAAAAAAGTATGTAGGCTATAAAATTATGGTGCAGGCTAATTTACAAGAACTGACACGATTACAATGGTGTTTGAAGCCTTTGTATGAAATCTTCGGTTAAATGTAAAAAAAAAAAAAAAGAATTACTTAGGCAAGTCTCGAACTCGCAACCTTTGGAACTCCAGCCTGCTGCCTTAACCACTGCGCCAGCAATGCAAGTTGATAGACATACCTATTCATTTTATTTTATTTTTTACACTTTTTAATTTATGTATCCATCGATCTATCTATCTATCACACTTTCAAAATATCTAGTTATCTATCACACAATCAAACTATCTATCGATCGATCACACTTTCAAATTATCAAATTATCTATCTATCACACAGTCAAACTATCTAATCTATCTATCTCGTGTGAAGTGGGAACTAATATTTCCTAAAAGACACATGAGGAACTGTCGTTCGGGGTTTAGTTTCCGCCTGTGAGCCTTTTTTGACGCGCGTCTTACTATAGCCTGTGTCGCGACCAGGCTAATTATATCTGACTCAGAAGGAGCTCAACCAAGCAGCGAATTATTTGAGCCACATTGATGGAACCGAACGCAAGCTAACATTATCGAGGCTTAGAACTTTATCGAGGCTTAGAACTTTATCGAGCTTCGTGGATTAGCCCCCTGGTTCACTGCCATGTTTACACAACTCACTGCCCACCAACTATTAGTCACTCCCAACTGTGACGATCCACACTTGAACCAATAGTGGGCGCTATACATTTGTTGTCCTGTTGACCGTCTCTCTTGGTTCCAGATGGGCACAGGTGGGGGTGCTTTATCAGTAATGTATGCTTTATCAGTAATGTATGCAGCATGTTGTCCACGCCCCTGCGCATTTTCATTGGTTGATACTGCGCGAGACGTGATGAAGCCCTCAGCTCTCGCCTCAGATTTTAAATCCTCAATTTTGGCCGCCATTGGCTAAAATCTGTAATTTGGCTCTACAAGTGTTAATATGTCATTTTATGAAGTTTTTATATGTTTTCAGGCGAGAAAGTAACCATATATATTCACAAAATGTGTCCAGTTTATCAAAATAACCCGTTTATATATCTGATCTGACGTTTTTTCCCCCACTTCTGTGGGAAACTTCGCTAGCAACACGAGTAGAGCTTTGCATCTGCATCGCACGTTGAAGTACGTCAAGTCCATCCCACCAGGTTGCGCCAGAACGGTGGGTCACGGTCCGCGGTGTGCACGGAGCGTTATTGAGTCAACTGGTATTGTGGTTATCACCAAGTTCTCCCATACAGTGCTGATGGACTAGTATAGACCATTGCCGACATGTGTGAAAGGGGACAACACGGGAATAGCTTGGGATGTCATAGACATAGTTTGGGATTCCATGGAAATTATAGGGAGAAAGACGCTGTGAGAGAACGGGGCTATAGACTCTCTACCCGTCTGTGGTAATAACAGTGTCGCTGCTTTCATACGTCACGCGTGGTATCAACCAATGAAAATGCGTAAGGGCGTGGACAACATGCAAGATACGCCCCCATATATTTGCATACATTACTGATAAAGTGGAAAAGAAAGAATGAATGTGGAAAAGAAAGAATGAATGTGGAAAAGAAAGAATGAAAGAATGAATGTGGAAAAGAAAGAATGAATGTGGAAAAGAATGAATGAATGTGGAAAAGAAAGAATGAATGTGGAAAAGAAAGAATGAATGTGGAAAACAATGTGGAAAAGAAAGAATAAATGTGGAAAACAATGTGGAAAAGAAAGAATGAATGTGGAAAAGAAAGAATAAATGTGGAAAAGAATAAATACATATAGAAATGTATTGCGGTATACTGTGTGTATTTGTATGTGTATTTGTTCATACATTCATTTATGTGTCTATATATTTATTGTTCATTTTGACAGACTTGGTCCTCCATATACGTGAACCCCCGTGCTAGGAGTAGAAGCGCTTGTTTATTGTTTTCGTTTGTTATTTTTGGTGTGTTGAACGCGGGGGCGCCACCAGGCATTTGCCCGGTGGAAGAGTTGCATGTGAACGCACTGAAGACTAGCTGAGTGGTTAGTCAGTCATTGCTGAGTTAGATGCGGGGCAGCTCTTACGAAGTATGTTAGTTACTTTTCTGTTTTGTATGTGTGCACAGTTACTCGCTTTAAATGGGCTGAAGATTATGGCTGAAATGGGAGTAGTTTATAGGAGGAGTTTGTAATAGGAGGGGAGATTCCCGTTTGTTAGGGTTGGTTAATATTGGTTATTTGATTATATTGAGTTATGGATGTTTTTGAGGAGTTTGTGGAAGCTCCGTCGGTCGATGGGTTGGTACGATTAACAAAGGAACAACTGTGGAAGGTTGTTGAACATTATGAGGTTAAGCTTGAGGTGGTGAAAGGCCGAGCAAAGAAACAGGACGTAGTAGAGGCTTTACAGAATACATTAATTCAAAGGGGCATACTAAAGGGTAAATTGTCTGTCCCTAAAATATCCGTTGGGGTTGTATCTGGGTCCAGTGAGTTAACATTTGATCAACAGAGAGAATTGTTATCATTACAGATGGAATTTCAGACGCGAGAGCAGACGCGAGAGCGTGAATTTCAGACGCGAGAGCGTGAATTTCAGGCACAAGAGCGTGCGAGGGACAGGGAATTGGAGTTGGATAAATTGGCTCTTGAATGGGAGCGCCTTAAGTTGATTGCTGAGGGAAAGTTATCTGACGTTGGAGGTGGCGATTGGAGTAATTCTAAAAGGGATAATTTGTCTGCCATGGTTAGACTGTTGCCAAAGTTTAATGAAAAAGATCCTGATATATTCTTTTCACTGTTTGAGAGTGTTGCCGACGATAGGGACTGGTCTACTTCAGACCGCACCGCATTACTACAGAGTGTGCTTATTGGCCGAGCTCAGGAAGCTTATATTGCTCTTAATGGTGGAGAGAGGAAAGATTATGATACAGTTAAGGCCGCTATCCTTAGGGCATATGAACTTGTTCCTGAAGCTTACAGACAGCGGTTTAGACAATGGAAGAAACATGACAAACAAACTCATGTTGAGGTTGTAAGAGAACTAACCAGCCATTTCAATCGTTGGTGCGTGGCGGTAGAGGTGAATACTCTGGAGGATCTGTCAAATTTGATTATTTTGGAACAGTTTAAAACCATTGTCCCTGATCGCATTGCCACTTACGTTAACGAACACAAGGTGAAAACAGCAGATCAAGCCGCGGTGTTGGCAGATTAATTTGTACTGACTCATAAGAGTCAGTTTGGTGACCATCGTTTTCGTAGCGAGGGGAGCCGTAGAAATAATCCGAACGTGACTGACCTATTGGTAAATCGTACACAATTCCCTAACGAAGGTCCTGATTATTCGGTCCCCTTTTCAAAGTCGGAGCATGGCAGTCAGAGTAGAGTAGATCCTAACTCGACATGCAATTATTGCCTTGAGAAGGGTCACTGGAAACTGGAGTGTCCTGTCCTAAAAGGAAAGAAAACCTACAGTGGGAAGGGGGGCTCTGTTAGACCGTTGGCTCTTGCAGTGCATGCTTGTGGGGCAGCAGCAAGAGTGTCTGGGGTTGCCGAGGGGTCTCCCTTTAAACCAGGGGTGATGGCATCCTCAGTATCCAGCCCACCTGCGGCTACTGAGTTGGCGGTGGCACTACAGGGCTCTGTCTCCATACAGATTAGCGAGGAGGATCCTGATTTTGGCCCGTTTATTACTACAGGTTTCGTTTCTCTGGTGGGTAGCCCACAGAAAGTGCCTGTCCAGATCCTTTGTGATACGGGGGCTTCAGAATCTTTTATATTGGAATCGGTTTTGACATTCTCTCAGGAGTCAAGTGTGGGGACCAGCGTGTTGATTAGAGGGATGGGGATGCAGACTTTGTCTGTCCCCTTGCATGAAATTGAGCTTTGCTCTGATCTGGTCCAGGGGGTAGTGACCATTGGTGTTCGACCCTCTCTGCCTGTGGTGGGTGTGGCCGTCATCTTAGGAAATAACCTGGCTGGCGGAAGAGTGTGGAGTGATGTGCCCCCACCTCTGGTTGTTAGTTCTGGGTTTACACGGCCAACAGGACCCGACCTTAGTGTGAAGGAGTTTCCTGAGGTTTTTACTGCCTGCGCCATGACTCGTGCTATGAGTTGCATGGACCCTAAAATTGATGATGGTAAAGAGTCTAAGTTCACTCCTGACAATTCTGTTTTTCAGTTTCCTGACCTGCCGCCGCCTTTGTCTCGGAGTGAGTTGATTTTAGCACAACAGGAGGATCCTGAGCTGAAGCTGCTGCTCAGTGGGATTCAGCCTAAGGATGAGCTGGAGAGCTCTGAAAGTGGTTGTTTTCTCTTGGAGGATGTGTTGGTTCGTCAATGGCTTCCTCATAATGATTGTTCTGTGAGTGACCCAGTTTTCCAGGCAAAATTTACTGGTCCTTACTCTGTTGTACGACAGGTGTCCGAACATAATTATTTGATCGATACCCCTAACCGTAGAAAGTCTACACAGACCACAGTGAATGGGGTGTCTCCATCTCCATCCACTCCTGTGGTGGCAGCAGGGTGGGAGGAGGATGTGAGTGGGCCTGGAGACGGTGTTTTGCGTCCTCGGCTCAAGACTTCTGAGACGTTGGCTGATTTATGGGTACTGTTTGAGTACTGTTTGAGTACTGTTTGGTTTCTGTTTGGCACTGGTTTGGGCTCTGCAGCACTTTGATGTTTATGTGGGAGGGGGGGTCCCATCTAGTGGTCGTTTGTTCAGATCATAACCCCCTGACCTTTTTGCATTCTTTGCAGAGTCCGAGCCAGCGCCTTACCAGGTGAATCCTTGCTGCCGGTCTAAAACTCTTGTCCAAAATCTCTCTTTCTCTTGCTCCTCCCTCCTTAAATAGAGCTTTTCCCCAGGTACAAGGAATTGCTGGAGTTAAGAACCTGTGCAGGCCTGATGGCTTAACCTTCTGTGTCTCATATGCATTATTATAGAAATGTAAATAACATTAATAGCCTAAAGCCTTTATAATCTTTCCCTCCACATTGTTTACGCAATCTTGTCACAGTCGTAAAACACACACACACGCACACGCACACGCACACACACACACACACACACACACACACGCACACAATGGTGATTTTAGACTGGAGTCTGGGCCAAAATGATTCATTGTTCAGCTCACTGGGACTCTCTCAGTTTCTCAGCCCAGAAGTGGTTTCCTCATTCCTCCACTAGAGGGCGGCAGCGCGCTAACTACCGGACCAGGGGAACGACTGTGGAATGGTTTTATTGGATAGACCAGGGGTGGGCAATTAATTTTCACAATGGGCCACATGAGAAACCAGGACTATTGTGGAGGACCGGACCAGTAGACTGAACCAGTAGTTGATAATATACAACAAATACATAAAGCATACAAATATAGCATTTCCATTAAAACAGTAAAGCACATACTGGAGTAAATACAGAGTAAATCTGAAAGAGAGGAGTGAGGTTGCTGACTGGAGGGGCTGAGGAGGTCACTGGGGTGGGCTCAGCTTTGGGGTAGACCGAGTAAGAGGTCTTCTGCCTCTGTAGACACATCATGTTATTTTCTTCTTTTTAAAAAATAAAATGTAAAATGAAAGGGGGGGGGGGGGGAAACATGTCATTGCTGTGTGTGAATGAATAACTCACCATCCTCTCCTTCTCTTCAGCCTCACTCTGGGATAGGGCGATGGCCAGCTGAAGCTCCTCCTCCTCACTCTGGGATAGGGCGATGGCCAGCTGAAGCTCCTCCTCCTCCTCCTCCTCCTCCTGCAGTGCTGCTTCTTCTCGTTTGGGGGGCATCTGGTGAGACAGGGCAGTGAGATGAGGGAGAGAGCAGGGGAGGGAATGGAAGGGCCGTAGGAAAAGTCCCAGGGAAGGCAAAGCAAGGATGGACAATAGGAGTATAATTATTTATAATTATTATTGCCTGAGATTGTGGGCCATGTGGGTCTGTCTGCTCAGGCATAGTGATAGAGAGACCTGTCTGTCTGCTCAGGCACAGTGATAGAGACCTGTCTGTCTGCTCAGGCACAGTGATAGAGACCTGTCTGTCTGTCTGCTCAGGCACAGTGATAGAGACCTGTCTGTCTGCTCAGGCACAGTGATAGAGACCTGTCTGTCTGCTCAGGCACAGTGATAGAGACCTGTCTGTCTGCTCAGGCACAGTGATAGAGACCTGTCTGTCTGCTCAGGCACAGTGATAGAGACCTGTCTGTCTGTCCAGGCACAGTGATAGAGACCTGTCTGTCTGCTCAGGCACAGTGATAGAGACCTGTCTGTCTGTCTGTCTGCTCAGGCACAGTGATAGAGACCTGTCTGTCTGCTCAGGCACAGTGATAGAGACCTGTCTGTCTGCTCAGGCACAGTGATAGAGACCTGTCTGTCTGCTCAGGCACAGTGATAGAGACCTGTCTGTCTGCTCAGGCACAGTGATAGAGACCTGTCTGTCTGCTCAGGCACAGTGATAGAGAGACCTGTCTGTCTGCTCAGGCACAGTGATAGCCAGGGTTGTCCCGAGTGCGCCTCAGGCTCAATATCAACTATACTAGCAGGTTGTAGAACAGAATTTGCAGAGACCTTTTTAGTAGGCCTCTGTTTTAAGGGGGGGGGGATGTGACGATCCACACTTGAACCAATAGTGGGCGCTATACATCTGTTGTCCTGTTGACCGTCTCTCTTGGTTCCAGATGGGCACAGGTGGGGGTGATCATCCTAATTGTCCCAGGAACTTTAAGAGTGGGTCAAATTGATGGACTCGCTATCTTCCTTTGTCGACCAGTAGCCGTTTTGAGTTGTCGTTACTATTTTCTTTATCATTATTTCTATTTAACATTATATTCTTTAATAAATCTCCTATTATTGTTATCCATGTGTCGTCTCCCTTTTTGTCACCTTGTCAAGAGCCAGGCAAGCGTAACACAACCTATCCACTGAACTACTCCCACCTGTACTCTGGTTTCATCTTCAACTTGGTTTCACCCTCCTGCTGCTCCTATCGTTTTGCCCTAGACTCCCGGCCATCTCACCTACCCTCCACCTCCCCCTCCCCTTCTCTCGTCTCACCTATACTGCCACTGACCTCCACTCACTGAACCACAACCATCGCCTCACTGCTGCTGCTGCCACCGCCGCCACCAATGCAGGCATTCTCCGCCGCCGCTACATCCATCGAGGCTCCCAGCAACATCGACACCGGACTCTACACCACCCTGAAGGCACAAACATCCCCTCATTCTGGACTAACTCTCGCTCACCTGTCATCACCACACACCGCACCGCTGACCCCTCAAACCTCCGCTCTCTCCCCCCTGCTCCCCCATCCATCTCCCTTGCACTGTTGAACACTCGCTCTCTCTCCAACAAATCCCCTGTCATATCTGAACTGATACTGGACAACAACCTGGACATACTTCTCCTCACTGAAACCTGGCAACAACCCTCAGACTCCTACTCACTCAACCAGACCACCCCCTCTAACTACACCTACATCGCTAAACCCCGCCTCTCTAAGCGAGGGGGTGGTCTCGCTGCTCTCCACAAACACTCCCTAACTGTCACTATACTGGACCTCAACCTCCCACCCATGTCATCCTTTGAATACCTTGCCTTTTCACTCCCCAACTCCATAACTGCACTCCTACTCTACTGCCCACCGAAGCCACACCCCTCTTTTCTTTCTGATCTCTCTGAACTCCTCTCCATCACCTCTTCCCTTTCTACCCGTCTCTTACTCACCGGTGACTTTAATATCCATGTCGACAAACCCAACTCCAACCTCACCTCTGACTTCCTCTCTCTCCTTGATTGTTTCCACCTCACCCAGCACATCAACTTCCCCACCCATGTAAAAGGCCACACACTCGACCATGTCTGCTCTGCCTCCCTACCCATATCCAACCCCCACCCTCTTCCATTTCCACTCTCTGACCACCACTGCATCCTCTTCTCTGCCCCCCTGCCCCTACCGCGCCACCCCATCAAACGCACCATCTCTTTCCGTAACATAAAATCTGCCAACCCACTCACTCTATCTCAGTCCATATCTTCTGCCCTCCCCACTGACTCCACTCCCACCAACCCGGAAGACTATGCCACCATGCTCAACTCCATTCTCTCTGACTCCCTTGACTCACTGGCCCCCTTGAAAACAATCACTGTCTCCTTCACCACCTCCTCCCCCTGGTACACCCCTGAACTACGCACCATGAAACAGACCGGCCGCCAACTAGAAAGACTCCACAACAAAACCCACCTCACTGTCCATGCCGAAGCCTACAAGCACCATATCTCCTCCTACCGTGACGCACTCCAAGCTGCCAAATCTGCCTACTACTCCAACCTCATCAACACCACCAACCGAGACCCCCGCACCCTCTTCTCCACTGTCAAGACACTACTCCAGCCCCCGGACAACAACACAACTTCCTCCCCTGATCTCTGCAACTCCTTTCTCCACGCCTTCAACAGCAAGATCTCCCACATCAACAGCTCACTGACTGCCACCATCTCCAACTCCACCACCCCCGCCCCCCCTGCTGTCACCTTCCCCCCTCCTGATTACCATCCCCCTACTCCTCTCACTACTTTCTCCCCTGTTGACTCCTCCCTCATCACTACTATCATCACCGCCTCCAAAACAACCACCTGCTCCCTCGACCCCCTCCCTACCACCCTGACCAAGGCCTGCCTCCCTGCCCTCATCCCCCACCTCACTGCCCTCTTCAATCAGTCCCTATCCCAAGGCCACGTTCCCTCAAGCTACAAACTTGCCGCTGTCACCCCCATTCTCAAAAAGCCCACTCTTGACCCAGCCAACCTCTCCAACTACCGCCCCATCTCCAACCTACCATTCTTCTCCAAAACCCTAGAGCGCGCTGTCGCTGCCCAACTTCACTCCCACCTCCAATCCAACAAACTGTATGAACCCCTTCAATCTGGCTTCCGCCCACATCACAGCACTGAAACAGCCCTGGTCAAAGTCATCAACGATCTCCTCACCTCCGCAGACTCAGGTGCCCTCAACATCCTAGTTCTACTAGACCTGAGCGCAGCCTTCGACACAGTGTCCCACTCCATCCTCCTTCAAAGGCTGCGCCAACTGGGTGTTGAGGGCACCGCCCTGGACTGGCTCACCTCCTACCTCACCAACAGACATCAGTTCATCTCCCTCTCCGGTCACACCTCCTCCTCCTCCTCTGTCACACAAGGGGTCCCACAAGGCTCAGTCCTCGGCCCCCTGCTCTTCCTCTGCTACACACTCCCCCTCGGTCACATCATCCGCCAATTCAACCTGGACTTCCACTGCTACGCCGATGACACCCAGATCTACATCACCACAAACTCCACCCAGAACCCACCCCTCACTCACATCGAAAACTGCATTTCAGCAATAAAAACCTGGCTCACACACAACTTCCTCAAACTCAACAGTGAAAAGACCGAAGTCATCCTCATCGGCACCAAATCCACCCTCAATAAAACCGGACCCATCACACTCACCATCGATGACACTACCATCACCCCCTCCCCCCTGGCTCGCAACCTCGGCTTCATCCTGGACCCCACCCTCTCATTTGATCCCCACGTCAGCTCCATCGTCAAGACCTCCTACTTCCACCTCCGCAACATAGCAAAAATCAGACACTGCCTCTCCCCGTCCGCTGCTGAATCCCTCATCCACGCCTTCATCTCCTCCCGCCTTGACTACTGCAAACTCCCTACTCACCGGCATCACCTCCCACTCCCTCCATAGACTCCAGATGGTCCAAAACTCTGCTGCACGCCTCCTTTCAAACACCCGCTCCCGTGACCACATCACTCCTGTCCTCCACTCTCTCCACTGGCTCCCCATCAAAGAACGCATCCAATTCAAAATCCTCATCCTCACATACAAAGCCCTCCATAGCCTGGCCCCCCCTTACCTGACTGACCTCCTTCTCCCCCACCGCCCTACCCGTACCCTCCGATCCTCATCCATTGTTCCCCTCACTGTCCCACCCTCAAAACTCAAAGGCTTCGGTCACCGTGCCTTTTCACGAGCTGCACCCCGCCTCTGGAACTCTCTCCCCCAACCACTCAGAGACTCACCCTCACTCCTCACTTTTAAATCCCACCTCAAAACCTACCTGTTCTCCCACGCCTACAGCCTCCCCTACCCCTAGCCATCTCCCCCATCCCGGCGCCCCCGCCCCTTGACACGCATACAACCTCCCCTACCCCTACCCATCTCCCCTAACCCTGCCACCCCCCTGATATGCATACAGCCTCCCCTACCCCTAACCATCTCCCCTGTCCCCACCACCCCCCCTCCCCGTTCGCTGACTCTGTGTTCCATGTTACCTGTTGTTTTTGTGTTTTCCGTATCCCCTATATTGTCAGCGTCTTTGAGCCTCGGAAAAGCGCTATATAAATTCAATGAATTATTATTATTATTATTATAAATTCAATATTTTTAAATAAATATTATTTGTTTGATTGACTCATTAAGGGGCCATGAGTGCTGATCAGATTCCAGAGCGAGTTTACGAACGCACTCAACGCAGCCATAGTGTCACTAGTGCCATTCACGTGAACATGCGCATATTCGCTTCTTCTCAATGCCTATGTCTTATTTTCATGTAGTTCGATGCGATCGTATATTTTAGGTTTGAAGTTTTAAGACCAGCACATCGCAATACGAACTTCAGAATGACACTAATTATAGATTTCTCAATTTGAATATAGGATAGGCTACTGGGGAGCAGTGATGCCGGTAACGCGTTACTAAGTAACGCGTTACTCTAATCTGAATACTTTTTTCAGTAACGAGTATTCTAACGCGATACTATTTCCAAATCAGTAATCGGATTAAAGTTACTTATTCAAGTGACTGTGCGTTACTATTGCGTTACTACCTCATAACTTAGGCTAAATGCAGTATTTCTTTGTAATGTTCGATAGTAAACAAACATTTGTTTGCTTTTCTCGCGTCTTGGGGAGTGACGTCAGTGCTCACGTTTTCAACACGAGGTTGCAGCAGAATCGCTCACGTGTATCACCACGCTGATTGCACAGTGTAAACAGAAGCGTAGCCTACACAATGGAGCGAGAACAGAGATATGCGTTAAATAGCTGGAAATATAATGATTATTTTGAGTTTGTGTCAGCAAAGGATGACAAGAACATAAATGTTCGTTGTACACTCTGTGCTGGCAAGAAAATATTGTCCTGTGGTAAAAGCACAACATCTCAGCTCCACCATGGAGGAGGAGCTGAGGGCGTGTTTTGAAACAACCGACTGGGGGATGTTCCAGAGAGTCCACGGGGAGGACATAGATGGTCTGCTAGACTGTGTCACAGACTATATCAAGTTCTGCGAGGAGAGCATCGTCCCCATTAAAAAGGTACGGTGCTTTCCTAACAACAAGCCGTGGATAAATGGGAACATCAAGAACCTTCTGAAAAGGAAGAGGAGGCTGTTTAAGGCAGGGGACACTGAGGGAGCCAGGGCCACTCAGAAGGAGGTGAAGAAGGAGCTGAGAGCAGCCAAAGAGGAATACAGGAGGAAATTGGAGGGCGGGCTAGTGGCCCACAGCTCCAAGGAGGTGTGGAAGGGTTTCAAGAAGATCACGGGCCACAAGCAGCCACATACTGTGGTGGAGGGGACCCGAGAGCAGGCGGATGACCTGAACTGCTTCTTTAACAGGTTTGACCAACCATCCCCCTGTCA
Source organism: Nansenia antarctica (assembly GCF_963989245.1). Lineage (NCBI taxonomy): Eukaryota > Metazoa > Chordata > Actinopteri > Argentiniformes > Microstomatidae > Nansenia > Nansenia antarctica. The sequence goes on along the minus strand of NC_137675.1, from coordinate 23,163,201 downwards.
CCCCCCACAGCCCCCGACCCTCTCCTCCCCTCTCCAATGTACCGCACCCCTGGCAACAGTAGCCCCCACTCCCCCTGACCCCCTCACACCCCAGCAGCAATTGCCTCCCCTTACCAACACCAGGAGCCAGGGAGCATGCTTCACACCTGGAGACACCGGTACTCACAGCTTTATAACATCTGAGCAGGTGAGAAGGCAGCTCTCCAGGGTGAATGTGAACAAGTCCAGAGGTCCAGACAACATCAACCCCAGGGTTCTGAAGGTGTGTGCTGGAGAGCTGGCGGACACATTCCAACATCTCTTCAGTCTATCTCTAAGACTGAGGAGGGTGCCACAGCTCTGGAAGACCTCTTGCATCGTCCCAGTGCCAAAGAAGGGACGGCCCAGCACCCCAAACGACTACAGACCTGTCGCCCTGACACCACAGGTCATGAAGATCCTGGAGAGGCTAGTGCTGCAACACCTTAAGCCCCAGGTGAAGGACTTCCTGGACCCCCGGCAGTTTGCATACCAGGAGAGCATGGGGGTGGAGGATGCCATCATTTACATGCTGCACAGGGCCTACACACACCTGGAGAGGCCACAGAGCATGGTGAGGACCATGTTCTTCGACTTCTCCAGTGCATTTAACACTATCAAGCCATCACTGCTGGCTGACAAACTAGCAGTGATGTGTGTGGAGGACTCCCTGACGGCTTGGATCCACAACTACCTCACAGACAGGCGTCAGTATGTGAGACTGCAGGGCTGTCAGTCTGAGGTGGTGGTGTGCAAGACCGGTGCCCCCCAGGGAACTGTTCTGTCACCCTTTCTCTTCACCCTCTATACCTCCGACTTCCAGTTTAGCTCCGACCAGTGCCACCTGCAGAAGTTTTCGGATGACTCCTCTATCGTCGGTTACATCACAGATGACAGGGATGAGGAGTACAGGGCCCTGGTGGAGAGCTTTGTGCAGTGGTGCGACACCAACTACCTTTTGCTTAACACCAGCAAAACAAAGGAGTTGGTGGTGGATTTTAGGAGGAAGAGAAGGACCCCAGCCCCCATCACCATCAAGGGGGTGGAAGTCGAGAGGGTGGACTCCTACAGGTACCTGGGAGTACAAATTAATAACAAACTGGACTGGACTGACAACACCGAGGCTCTTCTCAGGAAAGGGCAGAGCAGACTGTTTTTCCTGAGAAGGCTGAGGTCTTTCGGTGTCTGCAACAAGCTGCTGCAAATGTTTTATCAGTCGGTGGTTGCCAGCGTTCTGTTCTTCGCCGTGGCCTGCTGGGGTGGAAACATCTGTGCCAGGGATGCTGCGAAGCTAAACAAACTGGTGAAGAAGGCCAGCTCTGTGGTGGGGACCGGGCTGGACAGCCTAGAGGTGGTGGCAGAACAGAGGATGGGGAAAAAACTGGCGGCCATGCTGGCCAATCCCTCCCACCCGATGTACTGCGAGCTGGCGGGGATGTGGAGCAAGTTCAGCCACAGATTTGTTCTCCCCCGTCAAAGTACAAAAAGATTTGGACAGTCCTTTGTTCCAGCTGCACTCCGACTCTACAACCAGGCCCTGCAGGGTGGGGGAGACCTGGAGCTGGAACTTTTGGAACTTTTTACTTATTGAGCCTGCACTGTTTTATGTATTTTATTGAATGTTTTCTGTTTTCTGTATTGAATGTTTTCTGCCCTAACTGAGCTGTTTGACAACAACATTTCCCCATTGGGGACAATAAAGGTTTTCAATCAATCAATCAATCAATCAAATTTAAAGAAACATTTGGAATCTCAGCACAGCACAGTCAAGCTCGCAGAGAAAGTCCCAGAGACCGCGGCCTCGACTTCTGCAGGAGGTCCCACACCGCTCAAGCAACAAAAGCTGGACTGAAGTAGGCCTACAAAATCACAACCTGTAAGTGTGGGAGAGTTGAATAAATTGGTCGGGCGGTATGTTGTAGAGGAAATGCTGCCCATAAACACAGTTGACTCGCCCTCTTTCCGTGCCATCATTAACAAGATCCCCACTACTACCAATGCCGAGCTACCTCACAGAACATCTTTTTCTTCGTACTTGGAGAAGGAGTATGCAGAGATGGAAAACAATCTGAAGGCTGCGCTGAACGAGGTCGACTATGTGTCAACTACAGCGGACATTTGGACAGCTAACAATAGGAGCTATATGGGAGTAACACTCCACTGGATTAGTAGATCCACATTAGAGCGCAACAAGGCTGCATTGGCGTGTAGGAGAATCCGCGGTAGACACACGTATGATGTTATTGGTGCAGAAATCGAAAACATTCACTCCTCATATGGACTAATCAACAAAGTAGTAGCAACAGTGACAGATAATGGATCTAACTTTGTCAAGGCATTTCAAGTCTATCAGCCTGCTGTCACAGAGTCCGATGATGAGACGGTGGAGGAGTCCACTCTCACGGCCACGGATGATGTCACTTTTTTAGATGTGTCAGAAATCCTATCAACTGAGGATGATAGTGATGGCCAGCTGATTCTTCCCCCGCACCAAAGGTGTGCTTCACATACCCTCAACCTTATTTCTACAAGTGATGTGGAGAAGTACATTACTTCCAAACCAGAGAGCAAGGCTGTGTATAGGAGCAGCACAGCAAAATGCACAGCTCTCTGGACGAAAGCAAGCCGATCTACCGTTGCGTCAGAAACGGTGGAGGAGGTTAACAAAAGAAAGCTCCTGGTACCGACATCCACAAGGTGGAATTCCTTTTACGAAGCCATAAAGAGAATCGCAGAAATCCCCATGAATGAGCTGAATACTCTGTGCAACAAGCTGGGAGTGAAGTGCTTCAAAGACCAGGAGTACCAGTACCTGCATGAGTACTGTACCGTCATGAAGCCTCTAACTGTAGCACTGGATATCCTACAAGGTGACTGTCCGTATGGGACTTTACTGCCCACACTTGAAGTCCTGATGCAGAAGACCCTTGCTGTGAAAGACACCCTATCCAAGATGACTGCAGGCCTTCCAGATGCCATAGTGCAGGTATGCTATGTTGTTCCATCTTAAAGATAAATAAATACATTTTCATTGCACTATTCATGAACATGGAGCAGAGTCACACCATACTGCAGTATGTAGGTTGTCAGTTGCACAAACTAATTGCATACATAATTAGTAAATAAAGGTATAAATAATAGACCTTATAGGCTATAACTAGATAATAATAAACATATCAAATTATATCTTTCAGGCTATCCAGACTCGTTTTGCCAGTGTGCTGGACAACAAAGATGCCCTTCTCGCAGCTGCTAGTTGTCCAAAATTCAAACTCCGATGGCTGAGAGATGAAGGTAGGAGGGAGCAAGTAAAGGAGCTTCTCACAGCAGCAAAACTGCTCCTGCAGCACAGAGCCCTGCCAGTGTACCCACCACGACTGCCAACCAAGGCGAGATGGACTTTTTTGCTTTTGAGGCGGAGCCAGAGGAGACCTACTCGGCAGAAAAGGAAGTCATGGACTACTTGAGGTCAGGGCATGAGCTTCAGATTCTGAATCAGTATCCAAACATTAAGAACATTTTCTTGAAGTATAACACTCCAACCCCATCTAGCGCTCCTGTAGAGCGGCTCTTTAGTCTGGGAGGTTTGGTGCTCACGCCTAGAAGGAACAGACTTTCTGACAAGAGGTTTGAGAAGCTTCTGTTAATGAGATACAACCACTGGTTTACTCGCCCCTCTCCACTGTTTCACTCATAGTGTGTTCATGGCCTCCATAGCGTGTTCATGGCCTCCATAGCGTGTTCATGGCCTCCATAGCGTGTTCATGGCCTCCTTCCAGTCTTGACAGCTGAGTTCACTCTTCATTGATAAACTCAGACTCACCCAGTTTAGGATTAGGATTATATTAGGATCATATCTGAATGGTCAGGGTAGGTTTTAGGTTTTGTGAAACCACTCCTTGCTAGTTACTGTTAAATAAAGATTATATTTATTTTATTGTTTAAAAACAAGTATTTATGTTGGGTGAGGCAAAGAAAGACTCTTTATTTTGTTGTTTTAAGTTATTGTTTAAAGTTTAATTATGTAATTTAAGTTACTGTTAAAATAAAGTGAGTTTTGGCAAAACCAGTTTTCATTTTTATGTTGCGGGGGGGGGGGGTCGGGTGCCTAGGCAGCTGCCAATAGTAACTAAAAAAGTAACTAGTAATCTAACTTACTTTTAAAATCAAGTAATCAGTAAAGTAACTAGATTACTTTTTAAAGGAGTAATCAGTAATTAGAATACTTTTTCAAAGTAACTGTGGCAACACTGCTGGGGAGAGACTATAGTTACAAACATTTTTTGTAAATATTCATAGATATTCATCCCTTTTGTGGCCAATCTTAATCTAAAAGGGTTAGGGTTAGGGGTTACGTTTTTAAATAATTACAAAATATTGAATACATTTGAAAATTAAGGATACATCATTATCAAATCAATAGTAGTCAAATGTGTTATTTGCATACACATACTGGCCACTTCATTAGGCACACCTTGGGGTTGGACCCCCTCTTTTGCCTTCAGAACTGCCTTCATTCTTCGTGGCATAGATTCAACAAGGTGCTGGAAACATTCCTCAGATATTTTGGTCCATATTGACACTATAATATCACGCAACAGCCCGTCTGGCACCAACAACCATGCCAGGTTCAAAGTCACTTAAATCACCTTTATTTCCCATTCTGATGCTGGTTTGAACTTCAGCAGATCGTCTTGACCATGTATACATGCCTAAATGCATTGAGTTGCTGCCACATGATTGGCTGATTAGATATTTGCGTTAACAAGCAGTTGAAAAGGTGTACCTAATGAAGTGGCCGGTGAGAGTATAATATATTATTATTCATATTATTGCTTTTTCTAAATCTTTGGATTTGGACAAGTAACTTGAGCTCTCGGACAAGTAAAAGATAAGTTCACTTAAGTACCTGAAAAAGCTTGCAGTTTTTTCCTCAATTGCTCCTCAATAGCTCCTAGCCTGGACAGCCAAAACGGGAATGTAGGCTACGGTTGCTGTATGTAATTAGCCCAATCTGTAAACGGTGATGCGTTGAATCGTTTACACTAGTTCACCTTGTTCACTAGTTCACACTTAGTGCTATGCAAGTGACCAAATACAGAAACAAATTTTGTCGAAGCATCTGAAGATTTACAAGAGATCGGTAAACAACAGTAAACAAGAGGTCTCTCCTCGGTTGCTATCGATACGGCGTCCTCCCGTTGCTATCGATACGGCGTCCTCCCGATCAGAATGATTTCTATGATATTGTAGCAACCCTGTTACTGTGTTGTGTGCGAATGCACCCCTGTGATTGGTGGAGGTGGGCGCATGCGTGTTGTTGTTGTGTTGAGACCGTGGAGAGAGGCAGAACTCCGGTGAATTGAGAAAGTTGGTATGCGAGTTAAACAATTAAACAATCAGTTACAAGAGAGAAGCTATCTGTTGTTATTCCACCACTGTCCAAGTTGGGACGTTACATTGGTGTCTGAAGTAAAAAAAAATAAAAAAAATAAAGAAAAAACGACCGTTCGTCACCCTTCGTTGGTCAGTGTACAGTTAGCTAGCTAGCGGCTACAGCCGCGGACATAATGGCCATGCAGCGGGACGGGACCGGGACGCGTCCGAAAGTGAAGGAGGAGAAGTATGGAGAGAAGGAGGGAGATGATTATGCTTCGAGGCTGGCGGAGGAAGGTGGGAGTGCTTCAGCACACAAGGCTCACTTGAGGGACACAGTCAGGAGATTAGCTGCCGATGCAGGACTGGGCTCGTCCTCCAGCGCAGCGACGCACAGCAGAGACTATGTACACAAAGATGGCGGCCCCCGCGGGAATCATGTCCCTGTTAAAACACCAAAATACTCTGGTAAGGCAGACTGGGAGGCTTTCCGTGCCCAATTTGAACTATTAGCGCGGGCGGCGGGCTGGTCTGAGGACAATAAAGCTCTACAGCTGGCTCTATGCCTCACAGATGAAGCATTAGCATGCTTGCTACTACTTAGCCCAGATGAGAGAGGGGACTATTGGGCTTTAGTTGGCGCTCTGCAGAGGCGGTTTGGACAATGTGAACAGCCTGGTGTCCTGCGCTCTGAACTGTGTAGCAGGCGCAGGCAGCCCGGGGAGCCACTCCGGGCGTTAGCCAATGACATTGAGACCCTGTCAAGGAGAGCCTATGCCCACATGCCCCCCGGGGTGCAGAGTGAGCTCGCCAGAGACCAGTTTATCCAGGCTATAAATCCAAGGGAGCTGCGCATCCAGACCCAACTGGCACACCCCCGCACGCTACAAGAGGCACTCGAGCTGGCGTTGGAAAGAGAGATCGTGGGAGCTGGGACAGCAGAGAGCAGTCTGGCGGTCAGCAGCCCTGTTGTGAGAACCGCAGTTGATAACAGCCTAACCCAAGAGAGGCCTGCGTGGGCGACAGAGCTGACAGAACTGATCCGGGCTGTGTCGCTGCAATCATCACGCAGTGACACACGCCCGCGCAATCGAAATGACTGGGGTGACAGGCCTCGCCAGGGCCCTTTTGTGTGTTGTGAGTGTGGCCAAGCTGGCCATATCCGCAGGCGGTGCCCCAAGCTCGCTGGCGACCAGGGAAACGCCCCGGGGCCTGTATAGATGGGACGATACAGACCCCTGGCGCCGCATCCCATGCTGCCCCACCTCTGACAGGAGCCCAGCAGCACAGACGGGGGAGTGGGGCTCCACTCCCCCCAGAAGCAAATGACACCGCGGAGTCCGCAAGGGTGGTAGGGTGGACTCATGCTGGGGATTTTTGTCATGTCCACATCACCCTGGCTGGGACTCCCTGTACGGCCCTTGTGGACACCGGCTCCACTGCAACACTGATGAGGCCCGACGTCGTTCCAGTGGGGACACAATTGGAGCCAACTGCTGTGCAGCTGCGAACAGTAACAGGTGAACTAGCCCCTATGCGGGGGAGAGGGAGGGTGGCTATAAATGTGGGAGGTCTGTCAGTGACATTTAGTGTATGGGTGGCAGATGTGCAGGACCCCTGTATACTGGGTCTGGACTTCCTACGGTTTGCTTGCTGTGTGCTGGACCTGGGGAAGGACACACTGAGCTTCCCTGGGGGCCCCACTGTTAAAATGATATCCCCCTCGCTGGTCCCGAGACCACAACCACTGTCCGTGAAAGCCACAGACACGCAATGTTATGGGCCTGACCCCTCGGCTGAGGACAATGGCGCCCCACTCTCCCGCCCAAACCCCCCACCCCCCCCTTCACCCATCCCCTCGATGTTTGGTAGCCCATCGGTTGAGCCCCACACCCCCACTGGTGGACAGTCTCTATCTCCGGCAACACTTCCCTCTACAGGTTTGGGCCCCCTTCCCCCGACCCAGCCGTCCACAACGGAAGAGGTGGATAGACTGTCGGCAGTGAGAGAAATATGGAAACGTAACTGTGACACGTTGGAGCCCTGGCAACAAGAAGAGCTATGGCAGGTGTTGTCTGAATTTAAAGACATTTTCGCCCTGACAGAGGAGGAAGTGGGACTGACACATCTGGTGCAGCATGAGATAGACACCGGGGATGCTCGGCCCATCAAGATGCGTCCCCGCCGTCTTCCCATGGCATATCAGGCGGCTGCCGACAGTGCGATTGAGGAGATGCTGAGGGCAGGCATCATTGAACCCTCTGACAGTCCCTGGGCTTCGGGGGTTGTAATGGTCAACAAAAAAAAGAGCCAGAAAATGAGATTCTGTGTGGATTACAGACCGCTGAACAGCGTGACCAGGAAAGACTCGTATCCACTGCCCCGCATCGACGAGTCACTGGACTTGGTGTCCGGCTCATCCTGGTTCTCCTCACTAGACCTGCGCAGTGGCTATTGGCAGGTGCCCCTTAGCACCGAGGCCAGGCCGAAGACCGCCTTCTGTACGGGCAGGGGGTTGTGGCAGTTCCGTGTCCTCAGCTTTGGCCTATGCAATGCCCCTGCCACGTTCGAAAGGCTGATGGAAGAGGTGCTGCTTGGCATCCCCCGCCAAGAATGCCTGGTCTACCTGGATGACATTCTGGCTCATGGGAGCTCCTTCCAGGCGACCTTGGGGACCCTGAGGCAGATACTGCAGAGGATAGCAGCGGCGGGTCTGAAGCTCCACCCTGACAAATGTTGCTTCATGAGGAGAGAAGTGGAGTTTTTGGGGCACAAGCTGGGGGCAGAAGGCATCAGCACAACGGATGAGAAGGTGCATGCAGTACAAGACTGGCCCACCCCCACTACCCAGCGAGAGCTAAAAAGCTTTCTGGGTTTGGCCTCATACTACAGAAGGTTTGTGCGAGGCTTCTCCTGCCTAGCTGCCCCCCTGTATCGCCTGCAGCAGAAGGACAGGGATTTCATCTGGACGCCGGAGTGTGAACAGGCCTTCAACTCTCTCAAGAAGGCGTTGACAGAGTCCCCCACTCTCACTCCCCCGAACCCCAACCTGCCATTTGTCCTGGACACGGACGCCAGCGACGTTGGCACAGGTGCGGTGCTGAGTCAGGTGGGGCCGGAGGGGGAGAGAGTTGTGGCGTATTTCAGCAAAACGTTCAACAAGGCAGAGCGCCGCTACTGCGTCACACGTAGAGAGCTTCTGGCCATTGTGATGGCAATAAGCCACTTCCGATATTACCTCTGTGGCCTGCCCTTCACTGTCAGGACCGACCACTCAGCTCTCCAGTGGTTGATGTCCTTCAAGGAACCGGAGGGGCAAATCGCCCGCTGGCTGGAACAGCTGGCGTCCTACGACGTCACAGTGGTGTACAGGGCCGGCGCTCGCCACGCCAATGCCGATGCTCTGTCCCGACGCCCCTGTGCGCCAGCCGGGTGTCGCTACTGCGAGCGCAGAGAGGCACGTGAGAGAGAGCTCCGGGAAGAGGAGGGGATATGTCCCATGCACGAGGGGAGTGAGCCGGTCTGCAGAGAGATGCAGGTTATCGGCTCAGCGGAGTGGAGAGCACAGCAGGAGCAGGATACCGATTTACAACCGGTGCTGCAGTGGGTGGAGTCTGGACAGAAACCACCGTGGCCTGAGGTAGCAGGGAGCTCACCTGCAACTAAGGGACTGTATGCAAAGTTTGAGACCCTGCGTGTGAGTGAGGGGGTGCTGCAAAGAGCCTGGAAAGAGCCAGCTACAGGAGAGAGCAAGTGGCAGGTGGTGGTCCCCCGAGCGCTGAGAGAGGCCGTGTTCCGAACCTCTCATGGAACCACAGGGGCTGGACATTTTGGAGTCTCCAAGACCCTTCGTCGCCTCCGTCAAGGGTTTTACTGGGGGCAGTTCCAAAGGGATGTTGAAGACTTTTGTCGCCGCTGTGACCTCTGTGCTGCGCACAAGGGTCCTCCGGATCAGTCCCACGCGCTGCTCCAGCAGCTGGCGGTGGGCGCTCCCATGGAGAGAGTAGCAGTGGATGTCATGGGCCCCTTTCCCCGCACGGACAAGGGCAATCGTTTTGTCCTGGTGGCCATGGACTATTTTACAAAATGGCCAGAGGCATACGCGTTGCCCAACCAAGAGGCAGAGACTGTGGCAGATGTTCTAGTAGAGGGCATGTTTGCCAGGTTTGGAGCAGCAGAGACCATCCACAGCGATCAAGGGAGGAACTTCGAGTCGCGGGTGTTCGCTGCTATGTGTGAGCGTCTGGGCATGCACAAGACCCGGACCACACCCTTACATCCCCAGAGCGATGGACTCGTGGAAAGGTTCAATAGGACCTTAGCACAGCAGCTCGCCATCCTCACCGCAGAACACCAGCGTGACTGGGACATGCATATTCCCCTCGTCCTCATGGCCTACAGATCTGCTGTGCAGGACTCCACCTCCTGCACACCTGCCCTGCTCATGTTGGGGAGAGAACTACGGACGCCGGCAGAGATGGCTTTTGGCAAATCCCCGGACACTCCGACTGTTCCCCCGGGGCGGGAGTACGCCAGAAGACTCCAAGACAGGATGGAGTCAGCTCACAGCTTTGCTCGCAATCAGCTGGAGAAAGCGGGTATGAGACAGAGGAGGAATTATGACGTGAGGGCCAAAGGAAAGCACTTCCAGGCTGGGGACCTGGTGTGGGTGTATAGTCCACGGAGAAAGAGGGGCCGATGCCCTAAGTTGGACTGTCACTGGGTGGGGCCCTGTAAGGTACTGGAGAGGGTGGGGGAGGTAGTGTACAGGGTCCAGCTACCACCCAGGGGAAGACGGGTGGTACTTCACAGAGACAGGTTAGCCCCATACAGAGGGGACTCTCTTCCCCCTCAGCATCCTGAGCCACCGACACCCTCCCGGAGAGACAGGGACACTAATGACACGCACAGGCCAAGGAGAACGGGCCTTAGAACAGCAGTGGGCAGGAGCCCCAGTACCCCTGAACCCAATTCCCCAGATTCACTGCCTATGTCCCCCATTGATACCACCCTCATTGATACCCCCCATTTCCCCTATTCACCACCCCAAGTCCCTGCCATGCAGCAGGGTAGTCCCACTCAACGGGCGGAGCCGCCTGTGTCACTACCAGGACAACGACCTCCGAGACTGAGACGGGCCCCGGGTCACCTCAGAGACTTTGTTTAGCCCTCGGGGCGAGGGCCTTTGTAAGGGGGGAGCAGTGTAGCAACCCTGTTACTGTGTTGTGTGCGAATGCACCCCTGTGATTGGTGGAGGTGGGCGCATGCGTGTTGTTGTTGTGTTGAGACCGTGGAGAGAGGAAGAACTCCGGTGAATTGAGAAAGTTGGTATGCGAGTTAAACAATTAAACAATCAGTTACAAGAGAGAAGCTATCTGTTGTTATTCCACCACTGTCCAAGTTGGGACGTTACAATATTCTTGAGGGGTGCTTGGATGACGTTGACTGTGTGGAAAAGATTCTTATTGGGGATTTGAACACGGACATTGTTTGTGTATGGTATGATGTAGCAATGATGACAGAGACGTGTATCAAGTTCAGCCATGTAATATCAAAGTGGAGGGAACAGGCACCTACACACAGGTCATGCAGAAACAACCAAACAAGTCGATAGCCGATGGCATCGATCTAAGTAGACCCGTAACATCCTCCTTTTCCAAGTGAACACAAACACCTTAGAACTTAGTGCAAAAATAACAAAAGTAATCTAGTGCAAAAATAACAAAAGTTTGTTCTTATATAAAATGTAACAACAGTCTCTGTTAACTTCTGTATTCTCTGTGTCTTTCCTTTTTCCTTTTTTCCATTTTTATTTTATGGCAACAGCCCTATATAGTTTAGGTTACAAATTGAGTCTCACAGGTGGCTTAGACAGCCGTCCAGCCCTAGTGTATGCGCGTCCCCCAAATGGTGCTGTGCCAATTGGACTAGGTGAGGTCCTAGGTGTGAACCTGACCGGGCTCGGCTCGGCCACAGTTGGGGGAGCCTCTGCAGCGGTACTCTCTAGCACAGGGTCATTCTCTTCGTAGGTCGGAGTAGCAGTCGGCTCGGCTACTCTGAGGTCCACCCTGTTGCGTCGATAGAGGGAGCCGTCGACATCCACCAGGTACGATCTCGGTGCAACCCTGCGGAGGCAGGTCCCAGCCCTCCAGATGCCAGTGTTGTCACTAGGCAGAGGCTTCATTCGGACGGTTTCCCCGACTGCCAGCTCCGGCAGGTCCCGGGCGGACCGGTCATAGAAAGACTTGGCGAGCTGCCTCCTGTGGCGCAGCTTTTCAGTGACTCCTACCACAACGACTGGTTCCAGCAGCTTGTTTGTCACTGGAATAGAGGTCTTCAGCCGACGAGACATGAGACGTTGTGCCGGGCTGCTGTTCATGCTTTCGGTGGGAGTATTTCTCCAGTGTAGTATGGCCTTCCAGGGGTCGTCACTGTCACGCATAGCTTTGCGCAGCAGATTCTTTGCAATCTTGACGGCCGACTCTGCCTTGCCGTTTGCTTTCGGGTGCCTTGGAGAGGAGGTCACATGCTCAAACTCCCATTCAGAGGCAAAACGTGAGAACTGAGAGGTAAATTGTGGGCCATTGTCTGTGATGACCCTCTCTGGCTGGCCATGCCGAGCGAACTGTGCCTTACATCGCTTGATGACTGTCTCTGCAGATAAGTCAGGGAGGAGCTCAACTTCCCAAAAGTCAGAATAGTGGTCGACTATAATAAGATAGTCCTTCTGCCTATGACTGAACAGGTCCATGCTCAGAATTTGCCACGGCCTGGTGGGCAGTTCATGTGAGAGCATGGTCTCCTTTTGCTGTTTGTGAGCATACTCATTGCAGGTTGAACAGGTGCCCACAAAATCCTTTATCTCTGCCTGCATGTTCGGCCAGTACAATGTCTCTCGAGCATGTCGGTAGCATGCGTCTCCTCCTGTGTGACTTGAATGAATGCGCGTAAGCATCTCTGGGCGTAGTGATTTTGGGATGATGACTTTCTGCCCCCGGAATAGAACACCGTTCTGTACACTGACTTCATCTCTGTAAGGCCAGTATTCTCTGGTAATGAGAGGTGCTTCTTCTCTCACATCTGGCCAGCCTATGAGAACTGTGGACTTAAGTGTCTGCAGGCATTCATCTCGGTCAGTGTGCAGCCTGATTTGTTCGAGACGCTGGTCACTTACATTCAAGTAGTCTGCCTGGTTCACATGCTGTATCTCCTCTTGCTCTTGTTGCAGGGAGCAGATAGCGTGCCGCTGGTAGGTTGTTCCTCTGCCGGTGCATCCTGCTGTTGCTCTGCTGAGCGTGTCGCTGATGAACATTTCAGGCCCTGGTTTGTAGATGACCGTCAGACTGTAGTTCTGTAAGGTCATGAGCATGCTCTGAAGCCTCTTGGGAGCGTTGAGGAGAGGTTTGCTGAAAATTGAGATTAGGGGCTTATGGTCTGTCTCCGCTGTGATCAGGTCGCGGCCATATAGATAGTAGTGAAACCTCTGACAGGCGAAGACGATGCTGAGACACTCTTTCTCAATCTGTGCGTAGTTCTTTTCTGTGGGGGTAAGAGCTCTCGAAGCGAACGCGATGGGCTGTCCTTCCTGCATGAGGCAGCATCCGAGACCATTCTGGCTGGCGTCGCTCTGGACTGTGATTGGCTTGGTCACATCATAGTAGCGCAGGACAGGCATGGTTGTAGCTAGAGACTTGAGTTCTTGAACTGCCACCTCGTGTTTGGGTAGCCAATGCCAGGGGGTTTCCTTGTCCAGCAAGCGTCGCAACGGCTCACAGACACTTGATAAGTGTGGCATGAATTTGGCCAAGTAGTTGGCAAAGCCAATCAGACGCTGCACCCCTTTTGCGTCAGTTGGATTGGGCATTTCGATGATGGCCCTCACCTTCTCTGGGTCAGGCTTCAGCCCTGTGGATGAGAGGATGTGGCCGTGAAACTGGACCTCAGCTACTTTGAACTGCAGCTTCTTCAACCCTAGCCGCAGCTTGACCTCACGGCAGCGTTCCATCAGTGCCAAAAGCTTGACATCATGGTCACTCTCAGCCTCTTTGTCTGTGTCCCCACAACCCACAACCAGGATGTCGTCCGCAATGGGCTCGATGCCCTTGAGTCCAGCCAGGAGCTCGTGTTGTTTTCGCTGATACACCTCGGGTGCCACAGACACTCCGAATGGTAGCTTAAGCCAGCGTTTCCTCCCCCAGGGGGTCCAGAATGTGGTCATGAGGCTGCTCTCGTAGTCAAGTCTGCATTGTAGAAATGCATCTCGGGCATCCACTAAGGTGAATACTCTTGCCTTCGGTAGTTTGTACAGGACATCATCCAGAGTAGGCATGATGTAATGAGAGCGCTTTAGGGCCTTGTTCAGGAACTTAGGATCTATACATAGTCTGAGCTTGTCTGGTTTTTTTACAATAACCATGTTGCTTATCCAATCAGTTGGGTCTGTGACCGGCGCCATGTGGCCGTCAGCCTCGTACTTGTCCAGCTGGGCTTTGACTGCTGCTTTCATTGCAATGGGAACATTGCGAGGGGCACATTGAACTGTAGGAACCCTGGGATCTAGGTCAAAGTGGACCTCCCCGGGTAGAGATTCCACAGGTGAGTTGAATACATCACTGTATTTGTTAGTCAGCTGCTCCTTGGTTAGGGCTCCAGGCTGTGCATGTTCCACTTTGAGCACGTCCTCAGGGATTGTGAACTGCATGAGACCTAGGCGTTCACAGGTAGAGCCTGACAGGAGAGGATTTTGCCTAGACTTAACTATTTCAAATGAGAGCTTGTATGTTTTACCTCTTACTCTACATTCTGTCTCAAAGATGCCTATGGAGCTCAGTGTTTCCCCGGAGTACAGCTTTAGTCTAGCCTCACTTGGGCAGAGTGGTGCGTTGGGTGCCAGCCTTTTCTTGTCATGAAGGCTCATTACATTGCATGTCGCTCCAGAGTCCAACTGACATTGCTGTGGCTTGTTGTGAAAACGTAATGTTACAAACCATTTCTTCCCTTTGGCTTGCACTGCACCAATTGACTCATGCATGTATATGTCTTCCTCACTGTTTTGCTCTGAGCTCTCAGCTGTATTTTCCATGCAGTGTATCTTTCCCTCAGTGGGTCTTTTGCTTTTTTGACACACTTTAGCAAAGTGATTATTTACTCCACATGATTTGCATTGTTTTCCGAATGCTGGGCAGTGATCTCTGCCCCTTGCATGCGAGTTGCCACAGTATTTACATGCATAGCCTGCGTCTACAGCTCTGGGTGAATTGCTCTGCCTCCATTGGTTTTGCCTGGATTGTTGTTGCCTAGATTGTTGCCTAGCAACGGCGAGCACCGCTTCTACGTGCGGAGGACTCGCTATCTCCATCGCTCTCATACGAATGTCTGTCTGCTCCGTTGCACGGCACATATCAATTGCTGTGATCAACGTCAGTTGCTTTTCTCTAAGCAATCTGCGCCTTATGCTCTCGTTACCAACACCCAGTACAATTTTGTCACGAATCATCTCATCTCTTAACTGTCCGTACTCACAGGTTGCTGCCCTTTCTCTCAGCCTGGTCACAAAACCGTCTATAGATTCTCCTTCCTCCTGTTTGCAGCTCCCGAAGACGTACCTTTCATATATTGTGTTCTTGGTAGGTTTGAAATACTTCTCCAACGCGGCCAGTATGACCGCAGCATCCCCCTGATCCTCTTCGGAAAGATTTAAGTTGTGACGGTATATATGTCTGCATTCACTTCCCATCACGGTCCTCAGAGTTGCAGCCTGGATTTTCTTGTCCTTTCCAGCTATGCCAGTAACGATGACATAGTCCTCATATTCGGCCCGGAATATGTCCCAATTGACGCTCCAATCGCCCGTGAAGCTCATGGGTGAAGGGGGTGGAAAAGTAATGGCTGCCATGCTAGCTATCGTAGCTCGCTGACTTGTCTCGTCTTCTAAAGTATCCGAATCACTTGATTCCGATCCAGACATAGGCTACTCTACCTGTACTCACTTCATATTATCTAATATTCCGCTAACGTGAGTTCAGCAGCTTCTGACACCATGTTTGTGTATGGCATGATGTAACATTTTCATTGGTTGATACTGCGCGAGACGTGATGAAGCCCTCAGCTCTCGCCTCAGATTTTAAATCCTCAATTTTGGCCGCCATTGGCTAAAATCTGTAATTTGGCTCTACAAGTGTTAATATGTCATTTTATGAAGTTTTTATATGTTTTCAGGCGAGAAAGTAACCATATATATTCACAAAATGTGTCCAGTTTATCAAAATAACCCGTTTATATATCTGATCTGACGTTTTTTCCCCCACTTCTGTGGGAAACTTCGCTAGCAACACGAGTAGAGCTTTGCATCTGCATCGCACGTTGAAGTACGTCAAGTCCATCCCACCAGGTTGCGCCAGAACGGTGGGTCACGGTCCGCGGTGTGCACGGAGCGTTATTGAGTCAACTGGTATTGTGGTTATCACCAAGTTCTCCCATACAGTGCTGATGGACTAGTATAGACCATTGCCGACATGTGTGAAAGGGGACAACACGGGAATAGCTTGGGATGTCATAGACATAGTTTGGGATTCCATGGAAATTATAGGGAGAAAGACGCTGTGAGAGAACGGGGCTATAGACTCTCTACCCGTCTGTGGTAATAACAGTGTCGCTGCTTTCATACGTCACGCGTGGTATCAACCAATGAAAATGCGTAAGGGCGTGGACAACATGCAAGATACGCCCCCATATATTTGCATACATTACTGATAAAGTGGAAAAGAAAGAATGAATGTGGAAAAGAAAGAATGAATGTGGAAAAGAAAGAATGAAAGAATGAATGTGGAAAAGAAAGAATGAATGTGGAAAAGAATGAATGAATGTGGAAAAGAAAGAATGAATGTGGAAAAGAAAGAATGAATGTGGAAAACAATGTGGAAAAGAAAGAATAAATGTGGAAAACAATGTGGAAAAGAAAGAATGAATGTGGAAAAGAAAGAATAAATGTGGAAAAGAATAAATACATATAGAAATGTATTGCGGTATACTGTGTGTATTTGTATGTGTATTTGTTCATACATTCATTTATGTGTCTATATATTTATTGTTCATTTTGACAGACTTGGTCCTCCATATACGTGAACCCCCGTGCTAGGAGTAGAAGCGCTTAACGCTTGTTTATTGTTTTCGTTTGTTATTTTTGGTGTGTTGAACGCGGGGGCGCCACCAGGCATTTGCCCGGTGGAAGAGTTGCATGTGAACGCACTGAAGACTAGCTGAGTGGTTAGTCAGTCATTGCTGAGTTAGATGCGGGGCAGCTCTTACGAAGTATGTTAGTTACTTTTCTGTTTTGTATGTGTGCACAGTTACTCGCTTTAAATGGGCTGAAGATTATGGCTGAAATGGGAGTAGTTTATAGGAGGAGTTTGTAATAGGAGGGGAGATTCCCGTTTGTTAGGGTTGGTTAATATTGGTTATTTGATTATATTGAGTTATGGATGTTTTTGAGGAGTTTGTGGAAGCTCCGTCGGTCGATGGGTTGGTACGATTAACAAAGGAACAACTGTGGAAGGTTGTTGAACATTATGAGGTTAAGCTTGAGGTGGTGAAAGGCCGAGCAAAGAAACAGGACGTAGTAGAGGCTTTACAGAATACATTAATTCAAAGGGGCATACTAAAGGGTAAATTGTCTGTCCCTAAAATATCCGTTGGGGTTGTATCTGGGTCCAGTGAGTTAACATTTGATCAACAGAGAGAATTGTTATCATTACAGATGGAATTTCAGACGCGAGAGCAGACGCGAGAGCAGACGCGAGAGCGTGAATTTCAGACGCGAGAGCGTGAATTTCAGGCACAAGAGCGTGCGAGGGACAGGGAATTGGAGTTGGATAAATTGGCTCTTGAATGGGAGCGCCTTAAGTTGATTGCTGAGGGAAAGTTATCTGACGTTGGAGGTGGCGATTGGAGTAATTCTAAAAGGGATAATTTGTCTGCCATGGTTAGACTGTTGCCAAAGTTTAATGAAAAAGATCCTGATATATTCTTTTCACTGTTTGAGAGTGTTGCCGACGATAGGGACTGGTCTACTTCAGACCGCACCGCATTACTACAGAGTGTGCTTATTGGCCGAGCTCAGGAAGCTTATATTGCTCTTAATGGTGGAGAGAGGAAAGATTATGATACAGTTAAGGCCGCTATCCTTAGGGCATATGAACTTGTTCCTGAAGCTTACAGACAGCGGTTTAGACAATGGAAGAAACATGACAAACAAACTCATGTTGAGGTTGTAAGAGAACTAACCAGCCATTTCAATCGTTGGTGCGTGGCGGTAGAGGTGAATACTCTGGAGGATCTGTCAAATTTGATTATTTTGGAACAGTTTAAAACCATTGCCACTTACGTTAACGAACACAAGGTGAAAACAGCAGATCAAGCCGCGGTGTTGGCAGATTAATTTGTACTGACTCATAAGAGTCAGTTTGGTGACCATCGTTTTCGTAGCGAGGGGAGCCGTAGAAATAATCCGAACGTGACTGACCTATTGGTAAATCGTACACAATTCCCTAACGAAGGTCCTGATTATTCGGTCCCCTTTTCAAAGTCGGAGCATGGCAGTCAGAGTAGAGTAGATCCTAACTCGACATGCAATTATTGCCTTGAGAAGGGTCACTGGAAACTGGAGTGTCCTGTCCTAAAAGGAAAGAAAACCTACAGTGGGAAGGGGGGCTCTGTTAGACCGTTGGCTCTTGCAGTGCATGCTTGTGGGGCAGCAGCAAGAGTGTCTGGGGTTGCCGAGGGGTCTCCCTTTAAACCAGGGGTGATGGCATCCTCAGTATCCAGCCCACCTGCGGCTACTGAGTTGGCGGTGGCACTACAGGGCTCTGTCTCCATACAGATTAGCGAGGAGGATCCTGATTTTGGCCCGTTTATTACTACAGGTTTCGTTTCTCTGGTGGGTAGCCCACAGAAAGTGCCTGTCCAGATCCTTTGTGATACGGGGGCTTCAGAATCTTTTATATTGGAATCGGTTTTGACATTCTCTCAGGAGTCAAGTGTGGGGACCAGCGTGTTGATTAGAGGGATGGGGATGCAGACTTTGTCTGTCCCCTTGCATGAAATTGAGCTTTGCTCTGATCTGGTCCAGGGGGTAGTGACCATTGGTGTTCGACCCTCTCTGCCTGTGGTGGGTGTGGCCGTCATCTTAGGAAATAACCTGGCTGGCGGAAGAGTGTGGAGTGATGTGCCCCCACCTCTGGTTGTTAGTTCTGGGTTTACACGGCCAACAGGACCCGACCTTAGTGTGAAGGAGTTTCCTGAGGTTTTTACTGCCTGCGCCATGACTCGTGCTATGAGTTGCATGGACCCTAAAATTGATGATGGTAAAGAGTCTAAGTTCACTCCTGACAATTCTGTTTTTCAGTTTCCTGACCTGCCGCCGCCTTTGTCTCGGAGTGAGTTGATTTTAGCACAACAGGAGGATCCTGAGCTGAAGCTGCTGCTCAGTGGGATTCAGCCTAAGGATGAGCTGGAGAGCTCTGAAAGTGGTTGTTTTCTCTTGGAGGATGTGTTGGTTCGTCAATGGCTTCCTCATAATGATTGTTCTGTGAGTGACCCAGTTTTCCAGGCAAAATTTACTGGTCCTTACTCTGTTGTACGACAGGTGTCCGAACATAATTATTTGATCGATACCCCTAACCGTAGAAAGTCTACACAGACCACAGTGAATGGGGTGTCTCCATCTCCATCCACTCCTGTGGTGGCAGCAGGGTGGGAGGAGGATGTGAGTGGGCCTGGAGACGGTGTTTTGCGTCCTCGGCTCAAGACTTCTGAGACGTTGGCTGATTTATGGGTACTGTTTGAGTACTGTTTGAGTACTGTTTGGTTTCTGTTTGGCACTGGTTTGGGCTCTGCAGCACTTTGATGTTTATGTGGGAGGGGGGGTCCCATCTAGTGGTCGTTTGTTCAGATCATAACCCCCTGACCTTTTTGCATTCTTTGCAGAGTCCGAGCCAGCGCCTTACCAGGTGAATCCTTGCTGCCGGTCTAAAACTCTTGTCCAAAATCTCTCTTTCTCTTGCTCCTCCCTCCTTAAATAGAGCTTTTCCCCAGGTACAAGGAATTGCTGGAGTTAAGAACCTGTGCAGGCCTGATGGCTTAACCTTCTGTGTCTCATATGCATTATTATAGAAATGTAAATAACATTAATAGCCTAAAGCCTTTATAATCTTTCCCTCCACATTGTTTACGCAATCTTGTCACAGTCGTAAAACACACACACACACACACACACACACACACACACACACACACACGCACACAATGGTGATTTTAGACTGGAGTCTGGGCCAAAATGATTCATTGTTCAGCTCACTGGGACTCTCTCAGTTTCTCAGCCCAGAAGTGGTTTCCTCATTCCTCCACTAGAGGGCGGCAGCGCGCTAACTACCGGACCAGGGGAACGACTGTGGAATGGTTTTATTGGATAGACCAGGGGTGGGCAATTAATTTTCACAATGGGCCACATGAGAAACCAGGACTATTGTGGAGGACCGGACCAGTAGACTGAACCAGTAGTTGATAATATACAACAAATACATAAAGCATACAAATATAGCATTTCCATTAAAACAGTAAAGCACATACTGGAGTAAATACAGAGTAAATCTGAAAGAGAGGAGTGAGGTTGCTGACTGGAGGGGCTGAGGAGGTCACTGGGGTGGGCTCAGCTTTGGGGTAGACCGAGTAAGAGGTCTTCTGCCTCTGTAGACACATCATGTTATTTTCTTCTTTTTAAAAAATAAAATGTAAAATGAAAGGGGGGGGGGGGGGAAACATGTCATTGCTGTGTGTGAATGAATAACTCACCATCCTCTCCTTCTCTTCAGCCTCACTCTGGGATAGGGCGATGGCCAGCTGAAGCTCCTCCTCCTCACTCTGGGATAGGGCGATGGCCAGCTGAAGCTCCTCCTCCTCCTCCTCCTCCTCCTGCAGTGCTGCTTCTTCTCGTTTGGGGGGCATCTGGTGAGACAGGGCAGTGAGATGAGGGAGAGAGCAGGGGAGGGAATGGAAGGGCCGTAGGAAAAGTCCCAGGGAAGGCAAAGCAAGGATGGACAATAGGAGTATAATTATTTATAATTATTATTGCCTGAGATTGTGGGCCATGTGGGTCTGTCTGCTCAGGCACAGTGATAGAGACCTGTCTGTCTGCTCAGGCACAGTGATAGAGACCTGTCTGTCTGCTCAGGCACAGTGATAGAGACCTGTCTGTCTGCTCAGGCACAGTGATAGAGACCTGTCTGTCTGCTCAGGCACAGTGATAGCCAGGGTTGTCCCGAGTGCGCCTCAGGCTCAATATCAACTATACTAGCAGGTTGTAGAACAGAATTTGCAGAGACCTTTTTAGTAGGCCTCTGTTTTAAGGGGGGGGGATGTGACGATCCACACTTGAACCAATAGTGGGCGCTATACATCTGTTGTCCTGTTGACCGTCTCTCTTGGTTCCAGATGGGCACAGGTGGGGGTGATCATCCTAATTGTCCCAGGAACTTTAAGAGTGGGTCAAATTGATGGACTCGCTATCTTCCTTTGTCGACCAGTAGCCGTTTTGAGTTGTCGTTACTATTTTCTTTATCATTATTTCTATTTAACATTATATTCTTTAATAAATCTCCTATTATTGTTATCCATGTGTCGTCTCCCTTTTTGTCACCTTGTCAAGAGCCAGGCAAGCGTAACACAACCTATCCACTGAACTACTCCCACCTGTACTCTGGTTTCATCTTCAACTTGGTTTCACCCTCCTGCTGCTCCTATCGTTTTGCCCTAGACTCCCGGCCATCTACCCTCCACCTCCCCCTCCCCTTCTCTCGTCTCACCTATACTGCCACTGACCTCCACTCACTGAACCACAACCATCGCCTCACTGCTGCTGCTGCCACCGCCGCCACCAATGCAGGCATTCTCCGCCGCCGCTACATCCATCGAGGCTCCCAGCAACATCGACACCGGACTCTACACCACCCTGAAGGCACAAACATCCCCTCATTCTGGACTAACTCTCGCTCACCTGTCATCACCACACACCGCACCGCTGACCCCTCAAACCTCCGCTCTCTCCCCCCTGCTCCCCCATCCATCTCCCTTGCACTGTTGAACACTCGCTCTCTCTCCAACAAATCCCCTGTCATATCTGAACTGATACTGGACAACAACCTGGACATACTTCTCCTCACTGAAACCTGGCAACAACCCTCAGACTCCTACTCACTCAACCAGACCACCCCCTCTAACTACACCTACATCGCTAAACCCCGCCTCTCTAAGCGAGGGGGTGGTCTCGCTGCTCTCCACAAACACTCCCTAACTGTCACTATACTGGACCTCAACCTCCCACCCATGTCATCCTTTGAATACCTTGCCTTTTCACTCCCCAACTCCATAACTGCACTCCTACTCTACTGCCCACCGAAGCCACACCCCTCTTTTCTTTCTGATCTCTCTGAACTCCTCTCCATCACCTCTTCCCTTTCTACCCGTCTCTTACTCACCGGTGACTTTAATATCCATGTCGACAAACCCAACTCCAACCTCACCTCTGACTTCCTCTCTCTCCTTGATTGTTTCCACCTCACCCAGCACATCAACTTCCCCACCCATGTAAAAGGCCACACACTCGACCATGTCTGCTCTGCCTCCCTACCCATATCCAACCCCCACCCTCTTCCATTTCCACTCTCTGACCACCACTGCATCCTCTTCTCTGCCCCCCTGCCCCTACCGCGCCACCCCATCAAACGCACCATCTCTTTCCGTAACATAAAATCTGCCAACCCACTCACTCTATCTCAGTCCATATCTTCTGCCCTCCCCACTGACTCCACTCCCACCAACCCGGAAGACTATGCCACCATGCTCAACTCCATTCTCTCTGACTCCCTTGACTCACTGGCCCCCTTGAAAACAATCACTGTCTCCTTCACCACCTCCTCCCCCTGGTACACCCCTGAACTACGCACCATGAAACAGACCGGCCGCCAACTAGAAAGACTCCACAACAAAACCCACCTCACTGTCCATGCCGAAGCCTACAAGCACCATATCTCCTCCTACCGTGACGCACTCCAAGCTGCCAAATCTGCCTACTACTCCAACCTCATCAACACCACCAACCGAGACCCCCGCACCCTCTTCTCCACTGTCAAGACACTACTCCAGCCCCCGGACAACAACACAACTTCCTCCCCTGATCTCTGCAACTCCTTTCTCCACGCCTTCAACAGCAAGATCTCCCACATCAACAGCTCACTGACTGCCACCATCTCCAACTCCACCACCCCCGCCCCCCCTGCTGTCACCTTCCCCCCTCCTGATTACCATCCCCCTACTCCTCTCACTACTTTCTCCCCTGTTGACTCCTCCCTCATCACTACTATCATCACCGCCTCCAAAACAACCACCTGCTCCCTCGACCCCCTCCCTACCACCCTGACCAAGGCCTGCCTCCCTGCCCTCATCCCCCACCTCACTGCCCTCTTCAATCAGTCCCTATCCCAAGGCCACGTTCCCTCAAGCTACAAACTTGCCGCTGTCACCCCCATTCTCAAAAAGCCCACTCTTGACCCAGCCAACCTCTCCAACTACCGCCCCATCTCCAACCTACCATTCTTCTCCAAAACCCTAGAGCGCGCTGTCGCTGCCCAACTTCACTCCCACCTCCAATCCAACAAACTGTATGAACCCCTTCAATCTGGCTTCCGCCCACATCACAGCACTGAAACAGCCCTGGTCAAAGTCATCAACGATCTCCTCACCTCCGCAGACTCAGGTGCCCTCAACATCCTAGTTCTACTAGACCTGAGCGCAGCCTTCGACACAGTGTCCCACTCCATCCTCCTTCAAAGGCTGCGCCAACTGGGTGTTGAGGGCACCGCCCTGGACTGGCTCACCTCCTACCTCACCAACAGACATCAGTTCATCTCCCTCTCCGGTCACACCTCCTCCTCCTCCTCTGTCACACAAGGGGTCCCACAAGGCTCAGTCCTCGGCCCCCTGCTCTTCCTCTGCTACACACTCCCCCTCGGTCACATCATCCGCCAATTCAACCTGGACTTCCACTGCTACGCCGATGACACCCAGATCTACATCACCACAAACTCCACCCAGAACCCACCCCTCACTCACATCGAAAACTGCATTTCAGCAATAAAAACCTGGCTCACACACAACTTCCTCAAACTCAACAGTGAAAAGACCGAAGTCATCCTCATCGGCACCAAATCCACCCTCAATAAAACCGGACCCATCACACTCACCATCGATGACACTACCATCACCCCCTCCCCCCTGGCTCGCAACCTCGGCTTCATCCTGGACCCCACCCTCTCATTTGATCCCCACGTCAGCTCCATCGTCAAGACCTCCTACTTCCACCTCCGCAACATAGCAAAAATCAGACACTGCCTCTCCCCGTCCGCTGCTGAATCCCTCATCCACGCCTTCATCTCCTCCCGCCTTGACTACTGCAAACTCCCTACTCACCGGCATCACCTCCCACTCCCTCCATAGACTCCAGATGGTCCAAAACTCTGCTGCACGCCTCCTTTCAAACACCCGCTCCCGTGACCACATCACTCCTGTCCTCCACTCTCTCCACTGGCTCCCCATCAAAGAACGCATCCAATTCAAAATCCTCATCCTCACATACAAAGCCCTCCATAGCCTGGCCCCCCCTTACCTGACTGACCTCCTTCTCCCCCACCGCCCTACCCGTACCCTCCGATCCTCATCCATTGTTCCCCTCACTGTCCCACCCTCAAAACTCAAAGGCTTCGGTCACCGTGCCTTTTCACGAGCTGCACCCCGCCTCTGGAACTCTCTCCCCCAACCACTCAGAGACTCACCCTCACTCCTCACTTTTAAATCCCACCTCAAAACCTACCTGTTCTCCCACGCCTACAGCCTCCCCTACCCCTAGCCATCTCCCCCATCCCGGCGCCCCCGCCCCTTGACACGCATACAACCTCCCCTACCCCTACCCATCTCCCCTAACCCTGCCACCCCCCTGATATGCATACAGCCTCCCCTACCCCTAACCATCTCCCCTGTCCCCACCACCCCCCCTCCCCGTTCGCTGACTCTGTGTTCCATGTTACCTGTTGTTTTTGTGTTTTCCGTATCCCCTATATTGTCAGCGTCTTTGAGCCTCGGAAAAGCGCTATATAAATTCAATGAATTATTATTATTATTATTATAAATTCAATATTTTTAAATAAATATTATTTGTTTGATTGACTCATTAAGGGGCCATGAGTGCTGATCAGATTCCAGAGCGAGTTTACGAACGCACTCAACGCAGCCATAGTGTCACTAGTGCCATTCACGTGAACATGCGCATATTCGCTTCTTCTCAATGCCTATGTCTTATTTTCATGTAGTTCGATGCGATCGTATATTTTAGGTTTGAAGTTTTAAGACCAGCACATCGCTATACGAACTTCAGAATGACACTAATTATAGATTTCTCAATTTGAATATAGGATAGGCTACTGGGGAGCAGTGATGCCGGTAACGCGTTACTAAGTAACGCGTTACTCTAATCTGAATACTTTTTTCAGTAACGAGTATTCTAACGCGATACTATTTCCAAATCAGTAATCGGATTAAAGTTACTTATTCAAGTGACTGTGCGTTACTATTGCGTTACTACCTCATAACTTAGGCTAAATGCAGTATTTCTTTGTAATGTTCGATAGTAAACAAACATTTGTTTGCTTTTCTCGCGTCTTGGGGAGTGACGTCAGTGCTCACGTTTTCAACACGAGGTTGCAGCAGAATCGCTCACGTGTATCACCACGCTGATTGCACAGTGTAAACAGAAGCGTAGCCTACACAATGGAGCGAGAACAGAGATATGCGTTAAATAGCTGGAAATATAATGATTATTTTGAGTTTGTGTCAGCAAAGGATGACAAGAACATAAATGTTCGTTGTACACTCTGTGCTGGCAAGAAAATATTGTCCTGTGGTAAAAGCACAACATCTCAGCTCCACCATGGAGGAGGAGCTGAGGGCGTGTTTTGAAACAACCGACTGGGGGATGTTCCAGAGAGTCCACGGGGAGGACATAGATGGTCTGCTAGACTGTGTCACAGACTATATCAAGTTCTGCGAGGAGAGCATCGTCCCCATTAAAAAGGTACGGTGCTTTCCTAACAACAAGCCGTGGATAAATGGGAACATCAAGAACCTTCTGAAAAGGAAGAGGAGGCTGTTTAAGGCAGGGGACACTGAGGGAGCCAGGGCCACTCAGAAGGAGGTGAAGAAGGAGCTGAGAGCAGCCAAAGAGGAATACAGGAGGAAATTGGAGGGCGGGCTAGTGGCCCACAGCTCCAAGGAGGTGTGGAAGGGTTTCAAGAAGATCACGGGCCACAAGCAGCCACATACTGTGGTGGAGGGGACCCGAGAGCAGGCGGATGACCTGAACTGCTTCTTTAACAGGTTTGACCAACCATCCCCCTGTCACCCCCCACAGCCCCCGACCCTCTCCTCCCCTCTCCAATGTACCGCACCCCTGGCAACAGTAGCCCCCACTCCCCCTGACCCCCTCACACCCCAGCAGCAATTGCCTCCCCTTACCAACACCAGGAGCCAGGGAGCATGCTTCACACCTGGAGACACCGGTACTCACAGCTTTATAACATCTGAGCAGGTGAGAAGGCAGCTCTCCAGGGTGAATGTGAACAAGTCCAGAGGTCCAGACAACATCAACCCCAGGGTTCTGAAGGTGTGTGCTGGAGAGCTGGCGGACACATTCCAACATCTCTTCAGTCTATCTCTAAGACTGAGGAGGGTGCCACAGCTCTGGAAGACCTCTTGCATCGTCCCAGTGCCAAAGAAGGGACGGCCCAGCACCCCAAACGACTACAGACCTGTCGCCCTGACACCACAGGTCATGAAGATCCTGGAGAGGCTAGTGCTGCAACACCTTAAGCCCCAGGTGAAGGACTTCCTGGACCCCCGGCAGTTTGCATACCAGGAGAGCATGGGGGTGGAGGATGCCATCATTTACATGCTGCACAGGGCCTACACACACCTGGAGAGGCCACAGAGCATGGTGAGGACCATGTTCTTCGACTTCTCCAGTGCATTTAACACTATCAAGCCATCACTGCTGGCTGACAAACTAGCAGTGATGTGTGTGGAGGACTCCCTGACGGCTTGGATCCACAACTACCTCACAGACAGGCGTCAGTATGTGAGACTGCAGGGCTGTCAGTCTGAGGTGGTGGTGTGCAAGACCGGTGCCCCCCAGGGAACTGTTCTGTCACCCTTTCTCTTCACCCTCTATACCTCCGACTTCCAGTTTAGCTCCGACCAGTGCCACCTGCAGAAGTTTTCGGATGACTCCTCTATCGTCGGTTACATCACAGATGACAGGGATGAGGAGTACAGGGCCCTGGTGGAGAGCTTTGTGCAGTGGTGCGACACCAACTACCTTTTGCTTAACACCAGCAAAACAAAGGAGTTGGTGGTGGATTTTAGGAGGAAGAGAAGGACCCCAGCCCCCATCACCATCAAGGGGGTGGAAGTCGAGAGGGTGGACTCCTACAGGTACCTGGGAGTACAAATTAATAACAAACTGGACTGGACTGACAACACCGAGGCTCTTCTCAGGAAAGGGCAGAGCAGACTGTTTTTCCTGAGAAGGCTGAGGTCTTTCGGTGTCTGCAACAAGCTGCTGCAAATGTTTTATCAGTCGGTGGTTGCCAGCGTTCTGTTCTTCGCCGTGGCCTGCTGGGGTGGAAACATCTGTGCCAGGGATGCTGCGAAGCTAAACAAACTGGTGAAGAAGGCCAGCTCTGTGGTGGGGACCGGGCTGGACAGCCTAGAGGTGGTGGCAGAACAGAGGATGGGGAAAAAACTGGCGGCCATGCTGGCCAATCCCTCCCACCCGATGTACTGCGAGCTGGCGGGGATGAGGAGCAAGTTCAGCCACAGATTTGTTCTCCCCCGTCAAAGTACAAAAAGATTTGGACAGTCCTTTGTTCCAGCTGCACTCCGACTCTACAACCAGGCCCTGCAGGGTGGGGGAGACCTGGAGCTGGAACTTTTGGAACTTTTTACTTATTGAGCCTGCACTGTTTTATGTATTTTATTGAATGTTTTCTGTTTTCTGTATTGAATGTTTTCTGCCCTAACTGAGCTGTTTGACAACAACATTTCCCCATTGGGGACAATAAAGGTTTTCAATCAATCAATCAATCAAATTTAAAGAAACATTTGGAATCTCAGCACAGCACAGTCAAGCTCGCAGAGAAAGTCCCAGAGACCGCGGCCTCGACTTCTGCAGGAGGTCCCACACCGCTCAAGCAACAAAAGCTGGACTGAAGTAGGCCTACAAAATCACAACCTGTAAGTGTGGGAGAGTTGAATAAATTGGTCGGGCGGTATGTTGTAGAGGAAATGCTGCCCATAAACACAGTTGACTCGCCCTCTTTCCGTGCCATCATTAACAAGATCCCCACTACTACCAATGCCGAGCTACCTCACAGAACATCTTTTTCTTCGTACTTGGAGAAGGAGTATGCAGAGATGGAAAACAATCTGAAGGCTGCGCTGAACGAGGTCGACTATGTGTCAACTACAGCGGACATTTGGACAGCTAACAATAGGAGCTATATGGGAGTAACACTCCACTGGATTAGTAGATCCACATTAGAGCGCAACAAGGCTGCATTGGCGTGTAGGAGAATCCGCGGTAGACACACGTATGATGTTATTGGTGCAGAAATCGAAAACATTCACTCCTCATATGGACTAATCAACAAAGTAGTAGCAACAGTGACAGATAATGGATCTAACTTTGTCAAGGCATTTCAAGTCTATCAGCCTGCTGTCACAGAGTCCGATGATGAGACGGTGGAGGAGTCCACTCTCACGGCCACGGATGATGTCACTTTTTTAGATGTGTCAGAAATCCTATCAACTGAGGATGATAGTGATGGCCAGCTGATTCTTCCCCCGCACCAAAGGTGTGCTTCACATACCCTCAACCTTATTTCTACAAGTGATGTGGAGAAGTACATTACTTCCAAACCAGAGAGCAAGGCTGTGTATAGGAGCAGCACAGCAAAATGCACAGCTCTCTGGACGAAAGCAAGCCGATCTACCGTTGCGTCAGAAACGGTGGAGGAGGTTAACAAAAGAAAGCTCCTGGTACCGACATCCACAAGGTGGAATTCCTTTTACGAAGCCATAAAGAGAATCGCAGAAATCCCCATGAATGAGCTGAATACTCTGTGCAACAAGCTGGGAGTGAAGTGCTTCAAAGACCAGGAGTACCAGTACCTGCATGAGTACTGTACCGTCATGAAGCCTCTAACTGTAGCACTGGATATCCTACAAGGTGACTGTCCGTATGGGACTTTACTGCCCACACTTGAAGTCCTGATGCAGAAGACCCTTGCTGTGAAAGACACCCTATCCAAGATGACTGCAGGCCTTCCAGATGCCATAGTGCAGGTATGCTATGTTGTTCCATCTTAAAGATAAATAAATACATTTTCATTGCACTATTCATGAACATGGAGCAGAGTCACACCATACTGCAGTATGTAGGTTGTCAGTTGCACAAACTAATTGCATACATAATTAGTAAATAAAGGTATAAATAATAGACCTTATAGGCTATAACTAGATAATAATAAACATATCAAATTATATCTTTCAGGCTATCCAGACTCGTTTTGCCAGTGTGCTGGACAACAAAGATGCCCTTCTCGCAGCTGCTAGTTGTCCAAAATTCAAACTCCGATGGCTGAGAGATGAAGGTAGGAGGGAGCAAGTAAAGGAGCTTCTCACAGCAGCAAAACTGCTCCTGCAGCACAGAGCCCTGCCAGTGTACCCACCACGACTGCCAACCAAGGCGAGATGGACTTTTTTGCTTTTGAGGCGGAGCCAGAGGAGACCTACTCGGCAGAAAAGGAAGTCATGGACTACTTGAGGTCAGGGCATGAGCTTCAGATTCTGAATCAGTATCCAAACATTAAGAACATTTTCTTGAAGTATAACACTCCAACCCCATCTAGCGCTCCTGTAGAGCGGCTCTTTAGTCTGGGAGGTTTGGTGCTCACGCCTAGAAGGAACAGACTTTCTGACAAGAGGTTTGAGAAGCTTCTGTTAATGAGATACAACCACTGGTTTACTCGCCCCTCTCCACTGTTTCACTCATAGTGTGTTCATGGCCTCCATAGCGTGTTCATGGCCTCCATAGCGTGTTCATGGCCTCCATAGCGTGTTCATGGCCTCCTTCCAGTCTTGACAGCTGAGTTCACTCTTCATTGATAAACTCAGACTCACCCAGTTTAGGATTAGGATTATATTAGGATCATATCTGAATGGTCAGGGTAGGTTTTAGGTTTTGTGAAACCACTCCTTGCTAGTTACTGTTAAATAAAGATTATATTTATTTTATTGTTTAAAAACAAGTATTTATGTTGGGTGAGGCAAAGAAAGACTCTTTATTTTGTTGTTTTAAGTTATTGTTTAAAGTTTAATTATGTAATTTAAGTTACTGTTAAAATAAAGTGAGTTTTGGCAAAACCAGTTTTCATTTTTATGTTGCGGGGGGGGGGGGGGGGGGTCGGGTGCCTAGGCAGCTGCCAATAGTAACTAAAAAAGTAACTAGTAATCTAACTTACTTTTAAAATCAAGTAATCAGTAAAGTAACTAGATTACTTTTTAAAGGAGTAATCAGTAATCAGAATACTTTTTCAAAGTAACTGTGGCAACACTGCTGGGGAGAGACTATAGTTACAAACATTTTTTGTAAATATTCATAGATATTCATCCCTTTTGTGGCCAATCTTAATCTAAAAGGGTTAGGGTTAGGGGTTACGTTTTTAAATAATTACAAAATATTGAATACATTTGAAAATTAAGGATACATAATTATCAAATCAATAGTAGTCAAATGTGTTATTTGCATACACATACTGGCCACTTCATTAGGCACACCTTGGGGTTGGACCCCCTCTTTTGCCTTCAGAACTGCCTTCATTCTTCGTGGCATAGATTCAACAAGGTGCTGGAAACATTCCTCAGATATTTTGGTCCATATTGACACTATAATATCACGCAACAGCCCGTCTGGCACCAACAACCATGCCAGGTTCAAAGTCACTTAAATCACCTTTATTTCCCATTCTGATGCTGGTTTGAACTTCAGCAGATCGTCTTGACCATGTATACATGCCTAAATGCATTGAGTTGCTGCCACATGATTGGCTGATTAGATATTTGCGTTAACAAGCAGTTGAAAAGGTGTACCTAATGAAGTGGCCGGTGAGAGTATAATATATTATTATTCATATTATTGCTTTTTCTAAATCTTTGGATTTGGACAAGTAACTTGAGCTCTCGGACAAGTAAAAGATAAGTTCACTTAAGTACCTGAAAAAGCTTGCAGTTTTTTCCTCAATTGCTCCTCAATAGCTCCTAGCCTGGACAGCCAAAACGGGAATGTAGGCTCTTTACGTGCTGTATGTAATTAGCCCAATCTGTAAACGGTGATGCGTTGAATCGTTTACACTAGTTCACCTTGTTCACTAGTTCACACTTAGTGCTATGCAAGTGACCAAATACAGAAACTAATTTTGGCGAAGCATCTGAAGATTTACAAGAGATCAGTTAATTAACAAGAGTAAACAAGAGGTCTCTCCTCGGTTGCTATCGATACGGCGTCCTCCCGTTGCTATCGATACGGCGTCCTCCCGATCAGAATGATTTCTATGATATTCTTGAGGGGTGCTTGGATGACGTTGACTGTGTGGAAAAGATTCTTATTGGGGATTTGAACACGGACATTGTTTGTGTATGGTATGATGTAGCAATGATGACAGAGACGTGTGTTAAGTTAACCTATACTTGTGCAGCTAACGTTGCATTCGGAGGAAACACGATGAAGATCACCTTTAGCCAAGCCTGGCATATTTATTGGCGGGCTGTACACACATCAGTCTCACGGTGACAGTCTTGAACTAACATAGTTCCCCACAGGTGATCAACACACACATCAACGTGATGACGCAGGCATGCGTCCTATACCCTGCGCCTTAGCGCCTCTTGTGGCACAATCTTAACATTACACATTACACATTATATATCAACTGAGGACATATATCACACAACTCTTAACACCCCCACTTGTACTCAGGTTGTTGCAATCTGAACGAAAAGAACAAAAAATACAGAATGAAAGTGGACCCCTGTCTTACACATTTCAAACTCCAAAAAGAATAGCTGCAAACTTCTTCAGTTTCAACTTAGTTACAGGTTTTGTCATTATATCAGCAACCATGTCATCTGTAGGACAATACATCAAAATAACTCTCCCCTCACTCACAGTAGATCTGATAAAGTGGTACTTTATGTCCACATGCTTACTCCTCTGTCTGTTTACAGGGTTTTTGGCAAGAGCAATTGTTCCCTGATTGTCCTCATACACTATTGTTTGTGTGTACATGTAGTTATCTATACCTCCTAGTAACTGCTCTAGGTATAGACACTCCTGTATGGTTGAAGCCAGTGCCATATATTCCGCCTCACAGGTGGAAAGTGCAACCGTAGGTTGTTTTCTAGTTTTCCATGAAACTAGAGAGCTGTTCTTACTAAGCCTCACACAGTACCCTGTGGTACTGCGCCTGTCTCTGACATCAGACGCCCAGTCAGCATCACTGTAGGCCTGTATACCTAGCTTCTCACTGTCGTTTTTGAAACTTAACCCTTTCTTAGAAGTGCCCTTGAGATACCTCAATGTGTGTTTCACAGTGACCCACTGCTCCTCTGTAGGCTCAGCAAAGTACTGTGATAGCCTGCTTACCACAAAACTTAAATCTGGTCTGGTACAAGTAGTTAGGTATATAAGGCTTCCTACAGCCTCCCTGTACATCCTGACATCATTCATCTTTACTGCATCCTCAGTATATTCCAGTTTCTGATCACAAGGCGTTTCTCTAATTCTACAATTTTGCATATTAAAACGCTGTAATATCTTGTTAGTGTACCTTTCCTGTGACATCTTTACACATCCATCGGATTGGCTGAAATCGATACCCAGAAAATGTTTGAGACTGCCGAGATCTTTCATCTTAAACTTTCCTGCGAGCATCTCTTTCACCTCTCTCAAAACCTTCTCATCGCTGGCTGCAATGATCAAGTCATCGACCCATATGATTATGATCACCTTCTCGTCTTTTGACTCTTTGGCATAAACACAGTGGTCGGCTGGGTTTTGTGTGAACCCGTTTTCAGTTAAACAATCATGCAAGACTCTATTCCAATTTCGCCCCGATTGTTTAAGACCATAAAGTGATTTTTCTAGCTTATACACTAGATCATCCTCCTTCTCTTCATAACCCTCTGGTGGATTGATGTATATGTCATAATCTATGGGAGCGTGCAAATACGCTGTTTTCACGTCCATCTGGTGTAGGAGTAGGTTCTCCTGTGCTGCTTTTTGTAACACCACCCTTACACTCGTCAGGTTTGCTGTGGGTGAAAACGTCTCCCCATAGTCTATCCCCATTACCTGGCTGTAACCCTTGGCCACAAACCGTGCTTTGTACTTGTCTCTTCCATTTATATCACTCTTGATAGAGTAAACCCATCTACCCCCCACTGTTTTCTTGCCTATTGGCAGGGTTGTCAGGGTAAATGTCTTGTTCTCTTCTAACGACTGGACCTCCTCATCCATGGCTTTTACCCACTCTTTTGAGTTATCTGACCTCATAGCCTCTCCAAAAGTCTGTGGAACACCACATACCGCCCTGTAGCAGTAGTCTACTGTGGTATGAACCCCATCACTATCACTGTCTTCATCTACAAAATCCTCTAAGTGACTCGGTTTCTTCCTTTCTCTGGTTGGATACCTCCTACTCTCAGGTTCATCACCTGTCACACTCTGTTGTGTTTGGTTATGGTCATTAGGCCTCACCACTGCACCTGGATTACCACTATGTGTACTTCTACTCTGTTCACTTGGCTCTTCAGCATTTTCTGTTCTCCTATTGGCCTCCTGTGTGGTCTCGCTAGTCCTTGGTTGTCCCATACTGTTATAGTCATCATTTGAGTTTGTCTCACATGTCTGTGTCTGTTTTTCTACAGCTGCCCTGCTCACAAACTTCACTAGCCTGTGTTTCTGTACTTTGTTTGTATCTGAATGATATACCAAATATGCCGGGCTGTTCTTGTCATATCCCACAAAACACCCCTGGTCACACCTGGTATCTAGTTTTCCCTTGTCCTGTTTGTACGTGTAGCATACAGACCCAAACTTCTGCATTTTAGATACATTTGCTTTCTTGCCTGTCAGCAGCTGGTAAGGAGTTTGCCCTGTACGTCTGTTAAAGCATCTGTTACGTACCATCGCTGCTGTTTGTACTGCGTAGTGCCATAGTTGTTTTGGTAGCTTGCTTTCAACTATCATGCACCTACCCATCTCAAAAAGAGTACGCCAACCCCTCTCTGCAGTCCCGTTCTGGTGTGGGGAATACGGAGCTGACGTTTCATGTCTAATTTTGTTTTTCCTTAGCAGTATTTGAAAATCATTGCATGTATACTCAGTTCCATTATCGGATCTGATGGATTTTACTTTCCCATACGGGGATACATCTGCTAGGAACTTTTCCGTAGCTTGTACTGTGTCGCTTTTCTTTTTCAGAAAATATACAAACACTGCGCTCGAGTAATCGTCTGTGAACGACTGCACATATTTGTAGCCATCTATTGAGTCTGTGGCTATAGGACCTGCAAGGTCTATGTGTACCATCTGTAAGGGAGCCTCCGCTCTAGTATCAGGGTCTCTATTTCTGGTTTGTGCAAACTTCCCCTGAATACACACCTCACACTCTTGCTCGGGTCTACCTGTTTTGCCCTTGATCTGCATACCCTCAACCACATTCTGCAACTTTAGAACATCGTCATAATTACAGTGGCCTAATATCTCATGCCATGTCTGTATGTCGTGACATGCATTACACTTATCATTAGATTCACCTTCAGTATGCAAATAATACAACTTGCCATATACATGAATGTCGAATCTGTTACCATCTCTGGTTATCAGTGCATCTTTCTCTTCTTTGAAAACGACCGTGGCCCCGCCGTTAGTCGCCGCCTTCACCGAGAAGATGTTCTGGGGGTATGACGGTATGAACAAAGCGTCTCTCAGCGTCGCCTTGTGCCGTCGTCCACTGCTGTCGATCAGAGAAACCTCAGCATCTCCCCTTCTCTGAGCGACCCCGCTGCACCGGGTGCCGTCTGCCAACTCGACACTGTGCTTTTCTGGTCTGAAAGTGCTGTCAAAGTCTTTAAACTTGGTCACGTCGGTGATGATATGAGATGTGGCCCCCGTGTCCACCATCAATCCTTTCTCCTGGACGCCGCTCGCCGACTGCTGCTGGGTACCGGTCTCTCCGTCTCTCATCTTGAACGCGTAGTCAGCGTCGCCATCTGCTGAGACTTTACACGCGCCATCCTTTCTTTCCTTACGCCTAGACGTGGAGTCTTTGTGTGTGTCACTTCTGCAACGACTACACCATGTCTTCTGTCGACATTCTTTCGCTCGGTGGCCTTTGGTGCCACACTTGAAGCAGACCACCTCTGTATCTTCTTTGTACCGGTCGCGTGCGTTTGTCTTGGCGGGTCGCCGTCCGGTTCTCCCTTGGGTCTTCATCACACTGTCGCTCGACTCAGCTGCGTTTATCTTTTCTGTTTCTTCAAAACTTCTTAGCTTAGTCTTGAATTCTGCGAATGTGATGTTACCATCTGTATGTGCCATGTGTATTGCGAATGGCTTAAAACTCCCAGGCAGTCCTTTTAAGACCATAGCCACTAGTAGGCCGTCTCCCAACGTCTCACCTGCATTCCGCAGTGCTGTGATGGCTGTTTCTGCTCTGATGATGTAGTCCATGATGCTTTCGTTGTCCGCTTTCTGAAGCGATGTAAGCATGGTGTACAGGTTAATTATCCGGGGTTTTCCCTTCCCGGCATAATACTCTCTCAATATTTTCAGAGCCTTTCTTCCGTTGTTGGCCGCATCCCTCATAATTAATGATAGGCTTTTGTCATCCAACAGTAGAATCATCTCTGCGTATGCGTCGGCATTTTTCTTTTCGTCTGCCGCCATTTCGGCTTCAGTCCTCGGTTCCCCCAGGACCGTGTTCTTTAGCCCCAATAAATGAAATTGTCCCAGCATTTTGGTCTCCCAAAGTTCATATTTTGTCTCATCTCCGTCGAATGCCAGTCGAGAGAACCTGCTTGTTCCTCGTTGATCCATGTTAGCTTTTTCTTGCTATCCCGTCAGCACGCGGTTCGCTGCGACTTTCTGACGATGATGAATCTTCAAACTTCTCCCCGAATGACTCCTGGGCCCATAACCTGTTAAGTTAACCTATACTTGTGCAGCTAACGTTGCATTCGGAGGAAACACGATGAAGATCACCTTTAGCCAAGCCTGGCATATTTATTGGCGGGCTGTACACACATCAGTCTCACGGTGACAGTCTTGAACTAACATAGTTCCCCACAGGTGATCAACACACACATCAACGTGATGACGCAGGCATGCGTCCTATACCCTGCGCCTTAGCGCCTCTTGTGGCACAATCTTAACATTACACATTACACATTATATATCAACTGAGGACATATATCACACAACTCTTAACAACGTGTATCAAGTTCAGCCATGTAATATCAAAGTGGAGGGAACAGGCACCTACACACAGGTCATGCAGAAACAACCAAACAAGTCGATAGCCGATGGCATCGATCTAAGTAGACCAGTTGTTAGTACCGGAATTTCCGGCCTGCGAGGTTTTTCCGACCCTACCAGATCCGGTCATAGGTTCAGCCCTTTCCGGCCATAGGTAGCGCTATGATTCGCTATGATTCGCGATGACAACGATGACAACGAAGACCCGTTAGTAGATCTGAAACTATGTGTTGTGTGTGTGTTTCGCGCGCATCGCGCGTGCGCGCGTGTGTGCCCGCGCGTGTGACCAATGTGTCACAGTGTGTGTGTTCAAGTGGTATCTTTGTAATCATGACACGGTAGACATTTCTAAGAATTTATTTCACTATTTCTGAGTATTTCACTACTCAGTTATACATTTTCCATAGTTTGCTTCAAATAGCTGTTATGTGATAATAAAGTAATAATAATAATAATAATAATAACATATATTTCAACCCTTTGTATATATACACATCTCTGCATTCTCTGTGCCATTATGCTTGTTAATCATTTTAATTCGTTAGAGTATGGGTAGAGTTAGAGTTAGTTATGGGTAGAGTGGGTTAGAGTTAGGGTATGAAATGAAAAAAAGATTCATTACCTTTAGCTATGGTTAATGTAATAGGGTCAACCATTACATATCTTCTCCTATTATCTTTTATCACTTTCTCTTCAGAGAATGGTAGAGATGTATTAATTACTATGGCCACCCCTCTTCTTACCATATGACGCAAGAAATACTTGGTTTACCAAATCCTTTCTCAATGTTTTGTAGTCTTCCTCAATCAGATGTGTTTTTTGTAGTAAAGCAACACGATTTAATGAAATGCAATGAATTTATTGTAAATCAATACAGCATGAAACCATATTTACATAAAAATGGATTGACCATACACAAACAAAAACGTATTCATTCACAAATTAGCTGGACTCAAGTAAAAACATTGTGTAGGTTAACCGAAATATAGCATGTGTACATATACATATATATCTTATTTGGGAAATGTTTGGGGCCTGTAGCCACATCTAACCCACGCCCATGGAGAGGATGGACTGACTCAGACAGCATGCACGTGTCAAAAGCCCCTCCCTCTGACATGACTCTAACTCTAGCTAGATCCAGACTCTAGCTGGAAGGAATAAGTGAATAAGGCCATCGGTCATCCACCGTTATCATTTGGGGTAATGTGACCAACATGTAGTTCACACTACTGTTCAGATTCAGTTTTATATTTGCGACTGCAAGCACACTAATTAATCAATCACTCTTCCGAACTGGGAGCCTTGAAACTTGCGCACACAGGGATGCCAAGATTGTCCTTGACCTCTAACAGAAATAAATCATAATCAATTTTAAGTTCAAATTCAAACAAAAATATTTCCAGCAATTCTTGTCGTTCTTCTTCGTCTTCAATCAGTGTCAATTTAGCCTCTATTTCCTCTCTCTGTATTTTGTCCAATTGCAGAAAAGCAGGCTCCTGGACCTTCCCTTACAGCCGGTGGGCGTTCTAGTTCATCCACTCCGCTCCCAGGAGGGTGGACTTGCCACGGTCTACAAGACAAAAACAGTTTAAAGTCCTCTTACAGTGGTCCATAGAAACAGTTCTACAGCCAGTGGTGTAGTGGCACCGTTTTCATATAAGGTTATAGTAATATACAGTACTGGTGAAGAGAAACATACCCTAGTTGTCGTCTTCTGTCCTCTTTTTCTTGGCGTCTTCCTCTTGCATTGTTGCATAGCTGTGGTCATTTCTTATGGCATTGTCTTCCTCTTGCATTGTTGCGGCATAGCTGTGGTCATTGCTGCCCACCACACTGTCAGACCGCTCACACTGAAGGAATAAAATGCATGGTGCAATCACAACTATTGAACTAACAAAAACCACTATTATTTACCATTCAGCATCATGCTCACCTCCTCTTCCCTCTTCCGCTTCTTGGGGACCCTGAAAACCGGCTGCAGTGACCCTTGGAGCAACGCTCTGGCCTCATCGGTCCAGTGGGCAAACCTCTGCCCGTGGCTTTGAGTGAGATAGTGACAGAATAAAAAAGTAAGCCAATGTATAACAAATGCGGTTTCGGAAGTTACATTTAAAGTGAAGTCTTACCCCTCAATCTGGAACCGTTCCATTAGAACGATGCACCACCATCTCCTCAGGCGTCCCATATCCCTCTAAAAAAATTGAGAGAAGAAATGTAAAGTCAAAATGGTTCTGTGCGCTTGGGCAATGGGTGTTTCCAGAGATATATATATGCTACAACAGCCAAACCGTTATGGTTTAGAATGTTAATGGTAACAGATTTAGTTTCCTCCTTGACTCTCCTCACCGTCGGAGAAGAGAAACACTGACCTCTGTGAACTGAAGTGGAGCGTCAGTGGTGAGACAGAATGCATACTGTGAAAGGCAAAGATCTGCTTATTAGGTTATGACCATTTCAAATGAACAACATTTTCAATAGAATAGAAAGGAATTTACCATCAACATGAAGACACCACAATCAATCCCTGTGTTTTGGCGAGGGAAACCCTGAAAGAATTGGACAAGGTGTTAATAGCAATATAACAGTTATGTGGTCAAAAGGATAATAAAGACATGTGCAAGTGCATGAGATGCAGGACAAAAGTACCTTGATGTCTCTGCCGTACATGGTTGCCCACTGGCCTGGGGCGATGCGATGAGCTAGATCACTGTCAAAATCCAGCATAAGAGTATTTGTGTCAGACAAATTGACTCTTAACTATATGAAAAATGCTACAATACAAGAACACCTAACAATGTCACTTATGACACAAAATAAATGTCTCTTTTCCCCCTAATATAGCACCAGAACATGGTATATTAATTACTCTTGCAATATGACTTAGTGAAAGAATGACAAGAGAATTAATATTACTGGGTTTCCTTACATTCAACATACTATTGCATGCTTTAAGAAAGATGAATGTTACGATAGCCACTGAACATGGTGTAAACAAAATAACTTGAAAACAGCCTTTGAACGAGGCTTTGAACAAGGCTTCTTGGAACAAGCCGAACATTATAATTCATAGTATCCTGTTACAGACATGTTGTTTGCTAAGAAAATGTGTTATAAATTAAATTGTATTAGTTGACAACCCTGGTCAATAAGCTGTCTTACTGTATTATTAGAATACTATGAATTATGTAGATTTCCCTTATAAGCCACAGAACAGGGCTGACTATTGTCGTTATGTTACAAAACCTAAAGACGCCATGGTAACAGCTGTCGCCAAAACCATCGGGGTTTAGCGAGTCCACCAAAAGCAGCTCCTTTGCTTTAGGTTTGATGATCTGTCAACCATTTACAAAGCAGATAACATTACATGCTCTCCTAAAACAGAAGAGAAATGTACAGCACAAGTTGAGTACATTTTTACTTTGACTGTTGAGAGGATTTGGATTACACTCACACAAAGCAAAAAGTGATCCGCTTTTCCTGGCTGTCGACTCCAGGCAGGGATGACGATGGCATCCTTGTGCAGGAGGTCCTTCTAGCATTTTAGAAGTTATTTTGCATTTTTTTAGGCTTGGGTGGTATCTATTTTTTTATTCCTTTTTATCGATTTCCATATACCATGATATACATCAATACCGCCCAAGCCTATGTCAAAGTCAAGCAACACAGGTCACAGGTAAAAGGAACTTACAGGAAGTCCAGCCACTGGGTCCATAGTCTTGGACTTCCAAAATGGGACTATGTACAAGTCCACAATGTGGATGTCTTTTCCCTATATTGACAGTTTTTCACAAAAAAGAAATGTTGTAATTAATTAGTGCAATATCAAGGGAAAACTGCACTACTTTTTGAAAAAGAAGTTACAGGTGTTAATGAATACCGGCATACATCTGCATAATTTATGTTTTAACAAATAACAAAACCTTACATGTTTTTGTGTGGCCTCTTTGATGAATCTGAAACATGCGTTTCCAATCTGCAACAGAGTAATATAAGTAAGTAACTTGTGCCGATAAGTTACTGTGAGGACAAGCAATGACAAGAATTCCAATGTACCTGTTCTGGTTATATATGGCAATTCAACTTTCTATTCTATTCTATACATACATTGGACTCCATGAGCTGAGGAAGGCCCAAGCTCCAAAAGTCCTTCCGCAACAGGCAGACATCCCCCTCCTTCACAATGATCTCCGTTTCAGATCTTTGTGGGTCCAGTACATACTTTAGCTACAAGTAATAGATATAAAACATACTTTAAATCAATAGCAAACATACAAAAGATGATTGCGTATCAAGTAGACATTTATATCTACCAGCATGTCCTGGGTTGGGGTCATAGCGCACAGATACGGAGGGACGACTGGTGGCTCAGGCTCTCTGGACTCTGATGGAGAGGATACAGTATTATGCAAGTATCACATACATACAGTTACTGCACATACACACTTAGTGTGTATGTCCTTGTATTAACAATAATAATACCTCTCAAATTAGGCCTGTTGAACGGCTTCAGCTGGGCAACGTTCACACCCTGCTTTAGCTGAGGCCCTTTGGTGCTGGACAGCATCACCACACCCTTGGGTGAGATGGAGGATATGATGTGCGGCCCAAACCAATTGGCCTCCAGTCGCCCTCCTTTCCGTCCCTCCTTCCTTTTGTTTGCCCGTAGGACCTCATCCCCAACTTTGAAGTCAAAGGATTTGACCCCCTTTTGTTTCTGGGCCTCGTAGGTCTTTTTCTGCCTTGCCTGGGCAATTTGGATGTTCTGGTAGATCTGAAAAATTGTTATCATTTAATTAATTTTCCCTTGAAACATATTCATATTTTATAGCATATATTGCCATTGTATGCATATTTGTTATTATTAGATATTATTATGCATAAATTGCAATTTTTACATCACCTTTGCATGTAGATCTGTAACTTCGACAGTCTTCGCCTGTACATCCTCCTCTGTCAAATCAACCACAACCACAGCTGAGTCGTCACCCTCCTCAGTCTGTGTTGTGTTGATGACACCTGGGCTGCGAGGGTGCCGTCCAAACAGTGCCATGTACGGGGTGTACCTGGTTGATCGCTGTAAAACAAAACAAAAGTACAATCAATAGCATTTCACCATCTTTCTATATTGTTTAAATTGTTTTTTGTTTCTTTCTATGTTTGTTTGAATTGTTTACATATGCAGTTGTTACACAATAGTAGGCTACCTGCTTAGAGGTGTTGATGCTCATTACGACGCCCCTCAAATGGACATCCCAGTCGTTCTGTCCCTCCCCACAGTACTTGGCAAGCGCAGTCTTCACGTTGCGGTTTGTGCGCTCGTCCTGTCCATTGGCCTGGGGGTGGTAGCAGGGTTTCCGTTAACCGGTAATTACCGGTCTTTGTCCGGTAAAATTAGTGGAAGTCCGACAAGTTGAAAACTCGTCGGACATAAATGTCCGGTGAAAATAATTCCCTCTAACCATTTTCAGCTGAGCACCAAACACACACACAGAACACTGCCCGAGAGAAAAGGACCCGCCCCCTTTAGTTAGCCTATAGGCTATAGGCTAACTAAAGGGGGCGGGTCCTTCTCTCTCGGGCAGTGTTACACGAGTGTGTGTGTGTGTGTGTTTGGTGCTCAGCTGAAAATGGTGTCCCGAAGCGGAGCGCTTTAACTTTATCGCACAATAACAAGGATAACAAACAAAACGGACAACATTTACACTAAGATGGAGACAAACTTCAGCGATATGATCTAACAGCCGGTCTTCAGGACGACATACAGACCCGTATGAGCTTACAGGGCTATCCCCTATCTATCTGAGAAAAGGCATAGCCTAGGCTGTAACATCGAACGGAAATTAGCCTATACGCATTGCAAGTTAATTTAAAGCCTATTTATTTTCAAAGAGTTTTATTCTATTTTATTTTATCTGATAAAAGGCATATGAACGGAAATTAGGCTAGCCGTGTCACGCCAGAAGCCTACATGCTTGCACTGTTACTGTTCAATAAAATGTTATACATCTAGACATTGTGGTATTTCTTTATATACGTATCCCAGACTGCCTATCAATTGTTTCTCAATAAACAGTTATGTTCTCCCCATTGTCATACTCCCGAGCTAAACGAAATGCCTTCCCAACCAGCGAGACCTGGTTATAGAAATGACGTTGTTTTATTGATTTTAAAAAAAAGGGTAAAACTGGAAAGAGAAAATAGAAAACTCACATTAATCCCAAACAATTTAACAAACTTCAGTTAACGTAATGTGGAGTCCGTTCATTGATCGATGCTGTCTGTTCAGTTCCCAGTGAGGCGCCCGTTCAGCGCTGGATTTGACGCATGGCATAGCGCGCATGCGTCAAATCATGTTATATTATTATATATTATATAGCTCGCATCTAATCGTATCGGATGAGAAATAGACATTAAATGGCATATATAGGCCGCTACACAACAGTAATCACCGCGACAAACAGCTATATTAGATTTGAAAAAAAGAAATATGATTTTGAAAAAAAAAAAAAATCTTATATTTTAATATGATGACCGGAATATATCACGTTTGTCCGGTAAATCGAATTCTTCCCGGACACGATGTCCGACGGCAAATTTTTCTAACGGAAACCCTGGGTGGTAGGGTGACGTGATGCAGTGTTTGACACCCAGAGCCTCAAAAACACCACGGTTGACCTGCAGATGCATTAGTGTATGCAATTAAATTAGATTAAATTACAATTATCAAATGTCACACATCACATACACTGTGTCTTATATAGATAACTGTACCTCATTCACAAATTCCCGTCCTTGGTCGGTAATGATCCTCTCTACCAGTCCAAAGTCAAGAAGAATGTTGACTATCTTCCTGGACACCTCATTGGCTGTTTTGGTGGTGAGGGGTTTTGCCACAACCCACTTGGTGAAGAGGTCGGTTGCAGTCAGAATGTATCTGCAATGAAAAATGCAGATTGTTCTCCATTAGCTACAGCATTGCAGCAGCTATTCCTCATGGGGTCCACCAAAAACTTGCTTCATAACTTTTATTGACTTATCCAATACATGATGTCAGCTTATCTCACTAGCTTTAACCAAAAGGGGTTACACATACTTCTGCCCAACATTCAGTAGCTACCTTTTGCCCTTTGCAGTGGTGGGAAGTGGACCAATGAGATCAATCCCCAGGACACTCCATGCCTCTTTCACTTGGATGGGATGGAGTACAGGTGCAACTGTCTTTATTTTCTCATGATGTTGACAGCGGGGGCACTCATCAACCTTTAAAACAGTGACATTTCAGAGGAAATTATCTAGAGTCAGAGAATTCTTGATGTGGTTGAGGCGTCATGTTGGTGGTGGTGGTCAGCTGCTGGGCTTAGTGCCTTAGGTGCAGAACCGCTGTGGTTGAGGGGCCGCGGCCTGTATGATGGTCTGGGTGTTCCAGTGCAGAATCAGATTGTGGTCAGTATGAGAATTACACAAGAGTTGGAGATCTTTGAGTAAAAGATCATTGCTAATGGGCAGTGTATAAATTACAATGTTCACACACATCATGCACTAATAACATCAAAAACTCACCCATTTTATGACATCCTCCCGCAAGGTGGACCAGAGGTAGGACGCAGTCACCTTCTCCAGCGTTCGGCGTCTCCCTGGATGACCCCCAGTCCCATGGTTGTCGTGGCACTCCTTCAGATCAAATCAAACTTCATTTGTATAGCCCATTTCTCACAAAAATGTGACACAATGTGCTTCACAGAGAGCAAATAAGATAAAACAACAATAGTACAGATGAAACAACAATAAAGACAGACATTTAAAAGGCGAGATTGAATAAGTAGGTTTTGAGGTCTCCAACAATGATAATCTTGTCATAATTGGGAAAGATGATGGACAAGAACTCAAGTCAGATAAGAAAGTTACCATCAGGACATCACGAACTCCATCCTTGTTGCACACCACCAAGCGATGTTTGTCCTTGTATTTGTCCTTATAGTACAACTCCTCACCTGATGCAGCAGGAAAATACAGCATTCATTTAGAAGTGCAAATATAAAGCCACAGGTTTTATGCACACA
Source organism: Nansenia antarctica (assembly GCF_963989245.1). Classification (NCBI taxonomy): domain Eukaryota; kingdom Metazoa; phylum Chordata; class Actinopteri; order Argentiniformes; family Microstomatidae; genus Nansenia; species Nansenia antarctica. The sequence continues at coordinate 23,118,990 of NC_137675.1, read as the reverse complement.
ATAGTTAGCAGATGCTTAATGAGACACTCAATTTTGATACAGGCCTATGCATTTTCGCCATTTTCGACATTTCAAGCAGTGGCTTCAAGAGTGGATATAACATAGTTATTCACACTGACTTACCTTTCATCAAGTAATTCTTGGACGCCTTTAGAATCCTTGATTTAAGGTGTCCAGCCTTGGGTATGCCAGGAGGATACACACCATGCATCATGTAAAACTTCAATGCTGTATGAAACTCAAACTCCATCTTGTTTTCACCTAAACTCTCTCAGTCGCGCGCGGGTGCGCGCGCAACATCCATGTATCTTAAGGTCGCTACAGAGATTAGATCTATAAACAGCCAAAATTACTGATGGGTAAAAATGGCGGTCATCATGTGATCGGAAATCATCGTCGTCAGCGAATCATAGCGCTACCTATGGCCGGAAAGGGCTGAACCTATGACCGGATCTGGTAGGGTCGGAAAAACCTCGCAGACCGGAAATTCCGGTACTTACACCGTAACATCCTCCTTTTCCAAGTGAACACAAACACCTTAGAACTTAGTGCAAAAATAACAAAAGTAATCTAGTGCAAAAATAACAAAAGTTTGTTCTTATATAAAATGTAACAACAGTCTCTGTTAACTTCTGTATTCTCTGTGTCTTTCCTTTTTCCTTTTTTCCATTTTTATTTTATGGCAACAGCCCTATATAGTTTAGGTTACAAATTGAGTCTCACAGGTGGCTTAGACAGCCGTCCAGCCCTAGTGTATGCGCGTCCCCCAAATGGTGCTGTGCCAATTGGACTAGGTGAGGTCCTAGGTGTGAACCTGACCGGGCTCGGCTCGGCCACAGTTGGGGGAGCCTCTGCAGCGGTACTCTCTGGCACAGGGTCATTCTCTTCGTAGGTCGGAGTAGCAGTCGGCTCGGCTACTCTGAGGTCCACCCTGTTGCGTCGATAGAGGGAGCCGTCGACATCCACCAGGTACGATCTCGGTGCAACCCTGCGGAGGCAGGTCCCAGCCCTCCAGATGCCAGTGTTGTCACTAGGCAGAGGCTTCATTCGGACGGTTTCCCCGACTGCCAGCTCCGGCAGGTCCCGGGCGGACCGGTCATAGAAAGACTTGGCGAGCTGCCTCCTGTGGCGCAGCTTTTCAGTGACTCCTACCACAACGACTGGTTCCAGCAGCTTGTTTGTCACTGGAATAGAGGTCTTCAGCCGACGAGACATGAGACGTTGTGCCGGGCTGCTGTTCATGCTTTCGGTGGGAGTATTTCTCCAGTGTAGTATGGCCTTCCAGGGGTCGTCACTGTCACGCATAGCTTTGCGCAGCAGATTCTTTGCAATCTTGACGGCCGACTCTGCCTTGCCGTTTGCTTTCGGGTGCCTTGGAGAGGAGGTCACATGCTCAAACTCCCATTCAGAGGCAAAACGTGAGAACTGAGAGGTAAATTGTGGGCCATTGTCTGTGATGACCCTCTCTGGCTGGCCATGCCGAGCGAACTGTGCCTTACATCGCTTGATGACTGTCTCTGCAGATAAGTCAGGGAGGAGCTCAACTTCCCAAAAGTCAGAATAGTGGTCGACTATAATAAGATAGTCCTTCTGCCTATGACTGAACAGGTCCATGCTCAGAATTTGCCACGGCCTGGTGGGCAGTTCATGTGAGAGCATGGTCTCCTTTTGCTGTTTGTGAGCATACTCATTGCAGGTTGAACAGGTGCCCACAAAATCCTTTATCTCTGCCTGCATGTTCGGCCAGTACAATGTCTCTCGAGCATGTCGGTAGCATGCGTCTCCTCCTGTGTGACTTGAATGAATGCGCGTAAGCATCTCTGGGCGTAGTGATTTTGGGATGATGACTTTCTGCCCCCGGAATAGAACACCGTTCTGTACACTGACTTCATCTCTGTAAGGCCAGTATTCTCTGGTAATGAGAGGTGCTTCTTCTCTCACATCTGGCCAGCCTATGAGAACTGTGGACTTAAGTGTCTGCAGGCATTCATCTCGGTCAGTGTGCAGCCTGATTTGTTCGAGACGCTGGTCACTTACATTCAAGTAGTCTGCCTGGTTCACATGCTGTATCTCCTCTTGCTCTTGTTGCAGGGAGCAGATAGCGTGCCGCTGGTAGGTTGTTCCTCTGCCGGTGCATCCTGCTGTTGCTCTGCTGAGCGTGTCGCTGATGAACATTTCAGGCCCTGGTTTGTAGATGACCGTCAGACTGTAGTTCTGTAAGGTCATGAGCATGCTCTGAAGCCTCTTGGGAGCGTTGAGGAGAGGTTTGCTGAAAATTGAGATTAGGGGCTTATGGTCTGTCTCCGCTGTGATCAGGTCGCGGCCATATAGATAGTAGTGAAACCTCTGACAGGCGAAGACGATGCTGAGACACTCTTTCTCAATCTGTGCGTAGTTCTTTTCTGTGGGGGTAAGAGCTCTCGAAGCGAACGCGATGGGCTGTCCTTCCTGCATGAGGCAGCATCCGAGACCATTCTGGCTGGCGTCGCTCTGGACTGTGATTGGCTTGGTCACATCATAGTAGCGCAGGACAGGCATGGTTGTAGCTAGAGACTTGAGTTCTTGAACTGCCGCCTCGTGTTTGGGTAGCCAATGCCAGGGGGTTTCCTTGTCCAGCAAGCGTCGCAACGGCTCACAGACACTTGATAAGTGTGGCATGAATTTGGCCAAGTAGTTGGCAAAGCCAATCAGACGCTGCACCCCTTTTGCGTCAGTTGGATTGGGCATTTCGATGATGGCCCTCACCTTCTCTGGGTCAGGCTTCAGCCCTGTGGATGAGAGGATGTGGCCGTGAAACTGGACCTCAGCTACTTTGAACTACAGCTTCTTCAACCCTAGCCGCAGCTTGACCTCACGGCAGCGTTCCATCAGTGCCAAAAGCTTGACATCATGGTCACTCTCAGCCTCTTTGTCTGTGTCCCCACAACCCACAACCAGGATGTCGTCCGCAATGGGCTCGATGCCCTTGAGTCCAGCCAGGAGCTCGTGTTGTTTTCGCTGATACACCTCGGGTGCCACAGACACTCCGAATGGTAGCTTAAGCCAGCGTTTCCTCCCCCAGGGGGTCCAGAATGTGGTCATGAGGCTGCTCTCGTAGTCAAGTCTGCATTGTAGAAATGCATCTCGGGCATCCACTAAGGTGAATACTCTTGCCTTCGGTAGTTTGTACAGGACATCATCCAGAGTAGGCATGATGTAATGAGAGCGCTTTAGGGCCTTGTTCAGGAACTTAGGATCTATACATAGTCTGAGCTTGTCTGGTTTTTTTACAATAACCATGTTGCTTATCCAATCAGTTGGGTCTGTGACCGGCGCCATGTGGCCGTCAGCCTCGTACTTGTCCAGCTGGGCTTTGACTGCTGCTTTCATTGCAATGGGAACATTGCGAGGGGCACATTGAACTGTAGGAACCCTGGGATCTAGGTCAAAGTGGACCTCCCCGGGTAGAGATTCCACAGGTGAGTTGAATACATCACTGTATTTGTTAGTCAGCTGCTCCTTGGTTAGGGCTCCAGGCTGTGCATGTTCCACTTTGAGCACGTCCTCAGGGATTGTGAACTGCATGAGACCTAGGCGTTCACAGGTAGAGCCTGACAGGAGAGGATTTTGCCTAGACTTAACTATTTCAAATGAGAGCTTGTATGTTTTACCTCTTACTCTACATTCTGTCTCAAAGATGCCTATGGAGCTCAGTGTTTCCCCGGAGTACAGCTTTAGTCTAGCCTCACTTGGGCAGAGTGGTGCGTTGGGTGCCAGCCTTTTCTTGTCATGAAGGCTCATTACATTGCATGTCGCTCCAGAGTCCAACTGACATTGCTGTGGCTTGTTGTGAAAACGTAATGTTACAAACCATTTCTTCCCTTTGGCTTGCACTGCACCAATTGACTCATGCATGTATATGTCTTCCTCACTGTTTTGCTCTGAGCTCTCAGCTGTATTTTCCATGCAGTGTATCTTTCCCTCAGTGGGTCTTTTGCTTTTTTGACACACTTTAGCAAAGTGATTATTTACTCCACATGATTTGCATTGTTTTCCGAATGCTGGGCAGTGATCTCTGCCCCTTGCATGCGAGTTGCCACAGTATTTACATGCATAGCCTGCGTCTACAGCTCTGGGTGAATTGCTCTGCCTCCATTGGTTTTGCCTGGATTGTTGTTGCCTAGATTGTTGCCTAGCAACGGCGAGCACCGCTTCTACGTGCGGAGGACTCGCTATCTCCATCGCTCTCATACGAATGTCTGTCTGCTCCGTTGCACGGCACATATCAATTGCTGTGATCAACGTCAGTTGCTTTTCTCTAAGCAATCTGCGCCTTATGCTCTCGTTACCAACACCCAGTACAATTTTGTCACGAATCATCTCATCTCTTAACTGTCCGTACTCACAGGTTGCTGCCCTTTCTCTCAGCCTGGTCACAAAACCGTCTATAGATTCTCCTTCCTCCTGTTTGCAGCTCCCGAAGACGTACCTTTCATATATTGTGTTCTTGGTAGGTTTGAAATACTTCTCCAACGCGGCCAGTATGACCGCAGCATCCCCCTGATCCTCTTCGGAAAGATTTAAGTTGTGACGGTATATATGTCTGCATTCACTTCCCATCACGGTCCTCAGAGTTGCAGCCTGGATTTTCTTGTCCTTTCCAGCTATGCCAGTAACGATGACATAGTCCTCATATTCGGCCCGGAATATGTCCCAATTGACGCTCCAATCGCCCGTGAAGCTCATGGGTGAAGGGGGTGGAAAAGTAATGGCTGCCATGCTAGCTATCGTAGCTCGCTGACTTGTCTCGTCTTCTAAAGTATCCGAATCACTTGATTCCGATCCAGACATAGGCTACTCTACCTGTACTCACTTCATATTATCTAATATTCCGCTAACGTGAGTTCAGCAGCTTCTGACACCATGTTTGTGTATGGTATGATGTAGCAATGATGACAGAGACGTGTATCAAGTTCAGCCATGTAATATCAAAGTGGAGGGAACAGGCACCTACACACAGGTCATGCAGAAACAACCAAACAAGTCGATAGCCGATGGCATCGATCTAAGTAGACCCGTAACAGACATGCTCAGAAATGAAGCATCCGTTTTCAAATCCTTCACTAGGTTTTCTGAATTACACGGTCTCCGTCAACAAATTACCAAACCCACTAGGGTGTGTATTTCTACTCAAACCACCATAGATCTCATTCTAACATCGGATGAGTCCAAAATCTCCAAGAGTGGGGTTATTGTATGTGGGCTAAGTGATCATTACATGATCTTTTGCACTCGTAAAAAACATAAACCCAAGGCTGGCGGTCATAAAACTGTAACCACTAGATCCCTTAAATCCTATTCTAGTGAGGCCTTAAACCATAAACTGGAGAATCAAGACTGGTTAGATGAACTAAAATGCACACAGGTTGAAGAGGCATGGCTAGGTTTCAAAACCAAATTCCTAAATATTATTGACAGTATAGCCCCCATGAGAACCACCAGGGTTAAAGCCCGATCGGAACCATGGATGAATTCGGACATTCTAAATGCTATGAAAGTCAGAGACCTAAAATGCTCTGAAGTTCAAAAATGCAAATCAAAATTAGTGAAACACTTAAACAAAGATCACAAAACCCACTTTGAGAAAATTAAAAAACAATGCAACAAACTATGCAATCAGGTAATTACCATGACCAAATCTGCTAAGAAAGAATACCTCGATAACAAAATCGAAGAAAACTTAAACAAACCACGTGACCTTTGGAAGCTACTTAATAGCCAACTAGGTTGCAGTCAAAAACTCAAAACCAGGTCTACAAACATCAGCATAAAATCTGGAGATTCTCTCCTTACAGACAAGCTGGATGTGGCTAAGTGCTTAAACACTTTCTTTACAACCATAGCCACTAAATTAGTTAACAATCTACCACCCCACTCAGGGCGTTATGGTGTAGAGCACATCCGTGCGTTCTACAATAAACTGGGTGTACGCAAAGATGATTTTAAACTCTCCATGGTGTCAAACGATGAGGTGTTTAAAAAACTGGGCGCTCTACACTCAGAAAAGGCCACGGTCCATGACAATATTCCAGCCAGATTTCTAAAAGACTCAGCTGCCTCCATTACCCCAATCATCACCCACATAATAAACCTCTCCATCAAACAGGGACACGTCCCCCTTGACTTTAAAATAGCAAGGGTAACCCCACTGTATAAAAAAGGAAGCAAATTAGACCCAGGCAACTACCGACCTGTTTCTATTCTTAATTCCATCTCGAAACTTATGGAAAAAATAGTTTATGAACAGGTTGATAGGTACCTTACCGAAAAAAATCTGATGTATGAATTTCAATCAGGATTCAGAACATCCCATTCCACTGACACATGCCTTCTCTATTTGAACGACCACATCAACCATGAGGTGGACTCGGGCAAGTACTGCGGCATGGTCATGCTGGACCTCCAGAAGGCCTTCGACACAGTAGATCACCACATATTGTTAGATAAACTGACAGCAATTGGGTTCGATAGAACATCGGTGAGCTGGATGCAATCCTACTTAGAGGGGAGGGAACAGGTGGTTAGTGTGAACGGAACACTGTCCCCCCCCCCTCCCAGTGACCTGCGGCGTTCCACAAGGAAGCATATTGGGACCTTTACTGTTCCTAATATATGTGAATGACATGTCATCAGCATGTGATTGCAATTTGTTCCTGTTCGCGGATGACTCGGCTCTGCTGGTCTCTGACAGGGACATATTGCAGGTGGAAAAAGCGCTAAGCACTGAACTGAGTAGAATCTGCATCTGGCTAGCTGACAATAAACTATCAATACACCTAGGTAAAACTGAAACCATCCTATACGGATCCCCATCTAAACTCAGAAAGGCTGAACATTTTAAAATAAAAGTGGGTAACATTAATATCACAAGAAAAGAGGATATTACATACCTGGGCTCCATCTTAGAGGCAAATCTTTCCGGAGATAAAATGGCAGCAAAAGTAATCAAAAAAGTGAACCATAGAACTAGATTCTTGTACAGGATATCCTCACTTGTCAGTAAAAACACACTGAGGACCCTATCAGGAGCTCTCATTCAATGTCACTTCGACTATGCCGTAACATCATGGTACTATAGAACCACAAAGGCCCATAAAACAAGACTCCAGACAGCCCAAAATAAACTGGTTAGGCTTCTGCTAGGCCTCAACCCTAGGACACATCTAACCGCTGCTCATTTTTTGAGCCTGGATTGGCTACGAGTAGTTGACAGAGTGCAGCAGCTTGCACTGGGCCTGGTCTTCAAGATACGCTACACCACAAAGACACCCAAGTACCTGTCAACATACTTCCAAAAAGTGAACAACGTCCACACATACAACACCAGAGGAAGCTCCACGAACCACGTTCAACCGCGTTGCACCACAAACAAGGGGTTAAACTCGTTTGCAAACTATGCAGTAAAAATGTGGAACGCCCTTCCTATAATCTTAAAGGAGTGCAAAACACTGCCCACCTTCAAAACCACTCTCAAAAAACATTTACAGGAGGCTGCAATCCGTAACTGGACCCTCTAAATCAAAAATCAGATTAAAAGACCCGAACTACCCACTGTACATACGTTGTGTTTTGTCCCCCGCCCCCACCTGTGGTGTTTGTCCCCACCTGTCCTACCCGCTGTACATACCTTATGTTTTGTTGTATTGTTCTTCCCATGATGGATGTATGTTTATCTTGTAGATAGTAATAGTTATTTGTCTGTATTATCTTGTAGATAGTACTAGTTTTTTTGTCTGTCTTACATGTAACGATGAATTGAGAATCAAGGACCCCAATTGAAATAAGCCAGTGGCTTTCTTGGGTTTTTATCCTTTTAGTTGACCTTGTATGTAATATGTACTTTCATGTACCTACTTCTGCAAATCTTCTAATAAAGTTTTCAATCAATCAATCAATCAATACAGGGCGATCGATAATGGGCGTGGCCACTAACGCTCCTGTTAGAATGGGAGTGGCCACTAACGCAGAAATCGCATTGGACAGAGAGCAACCACTGATGTCCCAGGCCAACGAGGAGGGAATAATATTCGATTTCTGCCACGCCTTCTACCTTTTGCCAGATTGAAACCCGCCTCATCAAGATATATGAATGTGTGCAGCGGTTCCCTGGCGAGAGGACGCCGTTTTCTGAGACGGCTGCACACATGGTAATATTATTACCACGGCGTCCTCACCCATATGCCCCGTCTTGGTCCATACAACACGCAACATCTGCTGACTTTTTTATGGAGACCATCTCAAGTTTGTTGTTGTATGTGATAATGTGCGTTTTCACCACTCAGATCTGGTCAGACAGTGGTTTGCAGCACATGAAAGGATGCTGGTGGAATATCTCCCTCCCTACTCCCCATTCCTGAATCCTATAGAGGAGTTTTTCTCTGCCTGGAGGTGGAAGGTATATGACCGGCATGCACATACCCAAATGGCCTTGCTAGACGCCATGGATGCAGCATGTGATGACATCACAGCACTGTCCTGCAGAGGGTGGATTCGCCACTCAAGGAGGTACTTTCCTCGCTGCATTGCCAGGGAGGATATTCGCTGTGATGTTGACGAAAATATGTGGCCAGACAGACAGGAACGTCTGGATGCGAATGAATAATTTACAGTACTGTGTATGTTGTATGTCCAATAAGTACTGCAATATTGTTTACAGTTGTGCACAGCTCTACCCAAAGGGTGTTTCTTATGTTTGTTGTAAATACTGTAAGTTTGTATTTTTCTTTTGCACAATGCTGTGAACACATTTGAATTGCAAAGAACATACAGTAAAAATGTGAAACATAACTATTCAGCGTCTTGTACTTATTTACCTCACTAAATACAGTAATGTGTAACCCACTGTAGATTTCAAATGGCTGTGCAAATAGTGTATAGTACTGTCTTGAGCATTTTCAGGTAGTGTCACCAAGATCTGACTTTTTTGCATTGGAAAACACTTACAGAGTGAACTGTCATAATGAAAACATGACAAAGCCATTTGACTATCTTGTTCATAAACAATGGTGTCAGGACTTTTCATTTTGATGACACTGACACTTTCATTGACATGAATACTTGCTTTTGAGGAATGAACTATCCATTTTGAGCAAGTGACACGCTTTTGCAGGTTAACACCTAGGTTTTGCAGTTTGTACTAATTGTTCTGAGAAATGCACTAACTGTGGTGCAAATGTTAATAGTGATGTGAGAAATCCACCAAAGTGACTGAGAAAAACTGTAATGAAACACATCGTGCTGATCACGCACCAATGCCGGAGGATGTCGCGCGTTCACTCAACTCAACGTTGTCCGATTCGTGCGTATAAACTTTCTACAAGTGGAATGTTCACATTCAAGGAACAGCAGGGAAATATAATAAGTAAAAAAAATAGCAAACGAAGAAGATAGATCCATCTGTGTGCGAACCACTCTTGTTTTTCTGAATCTAACAATTTGACGTAGCATACAACTTTATTGTAGATGTGTGCAGTTGGTGAACGGTGATGAGCATACAGTAACCATCATGTCAGTCCCACTAGAAGAAAATAGACTACACCACTGACAAGACCATGTGAGTGCGTGCGTGTGTGTGTGTCTGTGTGTAAATTTGTCCGGTTGCTCTTGTGTTTAGCTAACTAGCTAACCCCCCCCCCCTGTGTTGTTCTTCTATCACAGGAGGCCATCATCACCCCCGTGTCTCCAGACGTGTTGTATCTGTTCAGGGTTCAGGCCGTCTGTCTGAACGACATGCGCAGTGACTTCAGCCAGAGCATGCTCTTCAGAGGTAAACCCTCCCTCCCTCCCTAACTGGACTCTACATTGCTATTAGGTTTGTCACAATATGTAGGCTATAGTTTAATAGCTTCATATGTTTATAAATACATGTATGTTTAATAGCTTCATATGTTTATAAATACATGTATGTTTAATAGCTTCATATGTTTATAAATACATGTATGTTTAATAGCTTCATGGCAGAGTTTAACAGTCTCTGTTTGTTGTTTGATTAAATCTGATCATGAGGATAATCCAGAGGGCAGTAAGTGAATTGTAATAAATATGCAACAAAATATAGTTTTTTGAAGGCAAATTGTATTTGACTTTGACTTTGACTTTGACTTTGTCGGCAGATATGTAGCCAGAAGAACCCAGAGAAAACTGTAGGCATTTGTATCTTTTACATTAAGTGGTCCTATCTGGCTGGCATGTTACATACATACAGTATGTAGAGGTACAGGTGTAGAGGTACAGGTGTAGAGGTACATTGCTGACAGGTGTTTCATTTTGAAAATGCATTTGAGTGTGTTGAGTCAGTAGGTCATGTTTACCATCTTTGGCATAGGCCACACAGTAAACTGTGTCCTTGTGGCCTTTGAGGGGCTGGATTAGAGTTCCGTCTGATGTGTCATACACCTGAAATGAGAAGATGGTGATGATGCAATATTACTATTATTAACAATCTTCAATTCATGGTTCCATGGCCAGTTAATGTACAGTAGTAATAAAGCAACATTAGGCCTTCCCATATTATAAAACTTACCAAAACACGATTTCCAGCAGCCACAATAAGTTGGCTGCCATCTGGTTTGAAGGCAAAGTCATAAATACTATAATGGAGAATACGAATTAGAAATCACAATCTCCCACTTTTAGTTTAATCAACTAGCAAGCAAGATAGACTTAAGACTTTAGGTACAGCTTTGCACAATATACATTTCTCTTATGCATGCATCTCAAAACTCTGATGCACATACTGTACATAGGATTAAGCTAGCAATTAGCTGTATTAATGCTAGGGGAGGCTATAGGAGTGGTACATACAGTGCATGTACAGTGTACATTCATATGCACTGACACGTCCCCACCTGCCTCCTGTAGAGTGTTCCCCATCTGTGGGACAGTTCTGTTTTGGGATTTCTTTCTTAATTATGGTGAGCATTCTTTGATCACCCTGTATGAAACAAATCATATTACACCAGGTAGCCAATTGACGGAAATCCGCCGCGACTTGGAAAAAATTGACGGAAATCCGTCGTAGCGACGGAGAACTTTAATCCCTGAGGACAGTTTTAGTTTGACAAAAAGGCCCTTGTCGTGAAGGCTATTCCACTGGATCAGGGTGGCATATGTTTTATAATGGGAGTTTTTATACAGGTGTTCCAGGTGTTCTATCCACTCCCCTCACAGTGAGCCAGAAGCCCCAGAGGGTCAGAGTGCAGCTGGACTGGGACAGAGGAGAGCTGTCATTCTCTGACCCTGACACTAACACACACCTACGCACACTCACACACACCTTCACTGAGAAATAGTTATTTCTTGTAAAGGATATACAACTAAGTGAATGAGAAACTATGAAGTGCTAGAACATTCTTCTATGAACTGAATGAGAAACTGCTACTATGATGTGCACAAATGACTAAATGTTGTGGAGGTTGAACTAACAGTTATGAGAATTTCAATTCTGATCAGAGAAATATTATCTGTGTAATTACTAAAAATTCTCTTTATTAAGAAAGGCTTGTAAATATATATTTAATAGACATTTTGTTGGTTGCTCATACAGTAGTCGCTTTCATAGTTATAAGGCCTGTATTTGCTATGCTATTTGTTTGATAGGAACTCTCCTCCTTACATGCACTTAAAATAATAGAATGATCATCTTGGGCTCAAACTTTATTGTATGGTATGAAATCTGCTTTGGCCTATCAGGCGGTTTGCGATTGCTCAGGTCACTAATGCTTTTATTTTTTTAACACTCTTAATGATGTTCCAAACTGTTGATTTTGGCGAGCCGAAGGTTTTGTCTATGTTTTGGGATTTCAGCCTAATCATAGCGTCCTTGGCGTTCATTGACATCACCTCCTCGTGATCCTCAAGTTGACAGACACCAATAGCAGACTCCAAAGGCAAACACAAAGCCTAGAATCAATACTAGTCATGAATAGCTCACACTTGATTTACCAGGAATAACTGCCAAACCAATTGTCCCATTACTTTTGGGTACCCAAAAATAGCGGGACTATCCATAAAATGATGTTGTGATTTCTGAATAGTGGAACCCATATGTACACAAATACCATCAAATAAACGGAGAAGCTCCCCTCGTTGTTAACTTGCTAAGCATCTTGAAAATAATTTTTTCACATGCAATTTTACATTTAAATATAACATGACAATAATATCAAGACAATAATGCATTACATTACGAAAACATAGCCTATTGTTTTAAAGTCCCCAAACTATTCTACATGTCGGATAAGACAGAGTTATTGTGACATTCAAAACTGTCCTGAACCACCAGCTAGCTAAGTAAGTCATCTAGGCAGTAAGCTAGCTCAGTAAGTCATCTAGGCAGTAAGCTAGCTCAGTAAGTCATCTAGGCAGTAAGCTCAATACAGCGTAATTGTGTACTGTATCTCATTATTTGACATGTACATCCTTCTTTACCTCACGACGCCCGCCCAGGCACTGCAGCTGGAGATGAGCTCAGAGGGTAATTCTAGTACTATACATCAGATGTGTCAACAACACAGTAATAACCTAAGCAGGGCCAACATGCTATTGACAGACATTTTATCAACTAAGATTCTTCTTTTAAAGAATAGGGACATATTAATGGACAATTAATCTGAGATGGTAACCTTCAATGATCAAACTAGCTTTAAATTGACCTTGGAGCCTTTGACCCGCCTTTTAGATAAGCCTAGTGCTTCTTTCTCTCATATCGTAGTGTAGATTATACAGGCAAGCATGGGCCCTCCATCACCATCAACTTTGACGGACAGTCATGAACAAACTTTGCATAGCCCTAATCAGTTGTGACAGCGGATGTCAAATTATCAGGTTAGATAACTCTGAGCTCAATGCAATCCTACTAGCCATGTTGACCCTGAGGTTCAAATGATGCATCACTGAGGTGAAGTGACATAGATTTCTATCTCCATAGCTTATATGACAATACAATTTTTTAACCAAGATGATTATCCTTACTATGTGACCCTCATAGTCATCGTGTTATACCTTTATCATTATGTACGTATTTGACGTTATTGTTGATCAGTTTTTTTTCACTACCAATAGAAATGCTGCTTGATAACATGTTTTTCCACTGGTGTCCTACATGTATTCTTATTGATTATTATCTATTGATCTATTCCCTCTCAAATATGAAGTACTCTCCTCATAGTCATCAAAGTTGACCAGTTGTTCTGTTCAGTTGTGGTTGTGTGCCAATAAACACAATATATGACCCTTGTCATATATCTATTGTTCATATTTCCTTGTTCTATTTCTATACGGTTAGTTACATTTACAATTATCGAGTTACATTCGATACATTCACTAACCACTCAGTATAACCCACACAGAATAACCTCTTAATTGTTTCGTACTTCCTCTCTCATCTATTCATCCGCTCTTTCATTTAGATTAGATTACATTAGATTACATTGAACTTTATTGTCATTGACAGAACTTTATTGTCATTGACAGAACTTTATTGTCAATTGGTTGGGTTTGTTTTGGACAAATCATGCCCCTCAGCTCAAGAGCCCTGTCAGGTTTTTAAACATTTCTGTTAGCTGTCATGTCCCAAAAATGAGCTAATTACAGCCGCGGACATGTGGCGTGCTGTGCAGAGTGACAGGAGGTCTCTGATGGTGGCTGATGGATTAGCACGCCTGTTTATTTTTTACCGCCCAAAGTGTTTATTTATTAATTCCTGAAGCATTGATGCCTGCTGTAATTCTTTAATGAGTCATACCGATGTGGGCAAACACACTTTCTCTCTCCTTCAAAAGGAACTCTAACTCTAACAGATAGACTGTGAGACTGTTAGACTGTTAGGGCCCTATTATATCTACCGCCTCGTCTTATTGCTTAAGACTTATGAAGTGCATAATAGGGCCCTCAGTGTCTGTGTGTGTGTGTGTGTGTGTGTGTGTGTGTGTGTGTGTGTGTGTGTGTGTGTGTGTGTGTGTGTGTGTGTGTGTGTGTGTGGGTGCCTCTGATCAGGGGGGGGTTTAGGCAGTGAGAATGATTGAGCTTAACCTTTTGGGCGTGCTCCTCAGAGGCCTCCCCTTCACTCTGTGGACAAGGGTAACACATCAGTGACCATCCCATTGTAACGGTCCCATCGCATTACCCAAGAGTGCTGAAAGTGTCACCCAAGAGAGAGTATGTGTCTGTGTCTGTGTGTGTGTGTGTGTGTGTGTGTCTCTCTCTCCCTCCCTCTCTCTCTCCCTCCCTCTCTCTCTCTCTCTCTCTCCCTCTCTCTCTCTCTCTCTCTAGTGTTCTGTCCTGGTACCTTGGCCTCCTCCTCTCGTCTCAGTGCGCCCGGCTGTGGGCCTCTGTTGTCAGGCTTCATGCTCTGGGTCTGGGTCTGGTACTGGGTCTGGAGGTCCTCCAGGCGGCTTTGGTAGGTCTGGGTGGTGTGCTTCAGGGCGTTCAGCCTCTTCATCTTGTCACACACCTTCTGGTCCAACACCTTGAGAGCAGCCTGACCACCAAGAAGATGGGGAAGGAAACAAGCCATAAGATAGAGAGATAGAGAGATAGAGAGAGATAGAGAGAGAGAGAGAGAGAGATAGATAGATAGCGAGAGAGAGAGAGAGAGAGAGAGAGAGAGAGAGAGAGAGAGAGATAGATAGATAGATAGATAGATAGATAGATAGCGAGAGAGAGAGAGAGAGAGAGAGAGAGAGAGATAGATAGATAGATAGATAGGAAATTCAGGGGTTAAAGCAGCTCAGACCACAAAACAACAACAACAACAACAACAACAAAATAAAGTGTATCAACAGTTATTGTTCTAATACACCATGAACTCATGTTTGACATGTTCCCACCTTCCCTGACATGTTCCGGAAGGCAGCCTTCTCATTGCCTCGGCTTTGAAAGGCATCCTTTATCACCTTCTCGTCTCCCTGGAAGAGAGAAACCAAGACCAGTCAACACTGATTTAGCCACAGAACCTACAAGAGGGTCGTACAAGGGTAACGACTAAGATGGAGATATGTAATAGTGTTACATACAGCGAGAGCATCTGCCAAGTTCTGGTGCAGACGCTTGTTCTCCTCCCTCATCTGGAGGATGCATTCCCTGTTTTTCCTGACGCTGGACTGAGAACTCTCATAGTAGGCAGTTCTGTCTCCCTCTGTTGGCCAAGTCACCTTTTTATTATTTCAGCAACCACTTGGATACATGCTTCTTGGATCCTTCAGACAGTTGACCCAATATATCTCTGTTTAGCACTTTGAAAAATACATATATTATTACTTACTTTCTTTTGGCAGCGTGGCCCAGTTTATCACTTGACTTTGCGTTACAAAGTTGGAACAAAGTATCGATTAGATATGTTGACACTGGGCCAGTTACCAGTACTGCAGCATGTAGTCCGGCTAGCACTAACGGTTACTGCAACTGAGGTAAACTCTGTAACGGACTGACGTTGACGTGCTTCTATGCAGATCACAGCTACCTTGAAAGTTATGGATGACATTCTCACTTCCTTGGACTCCAAGCAGGTCTGCATCGCTGCTTTTATCGACCTAGCTAAGGCCTTTGATTCTGTCATCCATTCCATCCTTCTACAGAGGCTCTCCAACATTGGTCTCTCGACAAACTCTTGCAACTGGTTTGCCAGCTATCTAACTGACCGAGTTCAGCAAGTGAAGACTGAAAATATCTTGTCAGACCATCTCACCATCTCTAAAGGGGTGCCTCAAGGCTCCATCTTGGGACCAACGTTGT
This sequence comes from Nansenia antarctica, assembly GCF_963989245.1. Taxonomy (NCBI): domain Eukaryota; kingdom Metazoa; phylum Chordata; class Actinopteri; order Argentiniformes; family Microstomatidae; genus Nansenia; species Nansenia antarctica. Next base: position 23,103,219 of record NC_137675.1, on the reverse strand, counting down.
TCTCAATCTACATCAATGATGTAGCAAAAGATGCTGGCAAATCCCAGATCCATCTTTATGCTGACGACACCATCTTGTATTGTGCAGGCCCTTCACTCCACTCTGCGGCTTCCACTCTACAACTCAGCCTCACCTCCATTGAGCAGTCTTTTCATCGCCTCCATCTTCTCCTCAACACCAAAAAAACAAAGTGCATTCTTTTCGACCGGAGACCTCGTGTCAGCAGCCCCCCTAAGATCTTCTGTGTTGACGGTTCCGAGCTGGAGTTTGTCTCCTGTTACAAATACCTTGGCCTTTGGCTGGACTCATCCCTTTCCTTCACCACCCACATAAAGCACCTGCAGACAAAAGTCAAAGCTCGCCTAAGCTTTTTATACCGGAACAAGGCCTCCTTCACCCGAGCAGCCAAACATACCCTTGTCAAGATGACCATCCTGCCCATATTTGACTATGGTGATACCATCTATAGGATGGCATCTCAGTCTGCCCTCAGGAAACTCGACACACTCCATCACTCCGCCATTCATTTTGCCACTAGTGCGCCTTTCACAACTCACCATTGTGTTCTGTACACCCTTGTAGACTGGACATCTCTTCACAGCAGACGGCTCTGTCACTGGCTTCATATTATCTACAAATCCATACTTTGCAAAACACCTTTCTACCTCTCATCCCTTCTGCACCTCTCTCACCGCCCCGTCATCGTTCTAAGATCCAGTGATCTTGTCCGACTCACCATCCCCAAAGCCCGTACCGTAGTCGGGCGCAGCGCTTTCCGATTCGCTGCAGCACACGACTGGAACACCTTACAAAACACCCTCAAACTCACCGCCCTCACCTCACTCACTGCTTTCAAACAAATCCTGCAGCGAACCATAGTCGATCAATGCACCTGTTGATCACCGTCTCTCACCCATCCTATAACCCATCACTGCCTCATTTTAAGTACCCCTGCTCCACTACCCCCGCTATCCCTCACCTCCGCTCTTCCTCACCCCTACCTCCTCCGTCTCTCTCCCCTCTCTCTGACTGTTAGTATTTTAATGCATCTGTATTTGCCATTGTTTTATTGTTTTACTTAACCTTGTTTTATTTCTAGCTCCCCCCCCCCCCCCAAAGAGCCACTGCTTTTTGGTCAGGCTGCATTTGTAAATAAGAATTTGTTCTTACATGTTTGCCTGGTTAAATTTAAAAAATAAAAAAAGATCAACTGAGGTCAACCCTGTAACGGACTGACGTTGACGTGCTTCTATGCAGATCAACTGAGGTCAACCCTGTAACGGACTGACGTTGACGTGCTTCTATGCAGATCAACCAACAACTTACCAAGCAGTTGGATTTTCCTCTATAGTTCTGTTATTTGGTCATGAAGAGGCGGTTTTATGGCCTCTTCGCTGAAGGGCATTTTCACACCGCGCACTTTTCATAAAGCTAAATAATATATTAGCTACTAACTGACTGACTTTTGCGTGCCTTTGCTTGAGCGGATTTGTCGTGAAAACACAGACCGCCTAACTGACAAACTGTTGCCTGGCAACCGGTACACTTCCCGTCAGATCGAGGCTCGAGGACTGTGTACAAAGCTCGAGGTTGCCAAGTTGAGGACAGAACAACACAATATGCTGACTATGGCACATCAAATAGGGAGTAATTAAAAGACATTATGCAAGCCTCCCGAATAGAGTGATATTCAATAATTTTAGGCTACAATAGCCTTCATGCTGAGTAAATGAAAAGCTACTTGTATAGTTGTGAAAAAAACACTTTAATTATTTACATTCTGCTCCACTTAAAAGCAACATTTCCACACTTCTCTTGAAGTTCTCTTTAACATTTGCACTTGAACTGAATTATAGTATAGCAATGAGCATATTACAAAATGTTAGGTCAAGTAAACAACAGTAAAAAACCTCCACTCCAAACTAATCACTTTTCTGTAGGCTATGGTTTCACTATAATACTGCTTTTAGAACATGTCTATTTCCTTTGGTAAGTTTCAGTAATGTACTGCATCATTCAGCTATAATACAGAGCTAAACAACAATAGCAATGAAAAAGAACACCATTCATTTTAAGTATCATGTAGGTTCAGTCAGGCACGGCAAGGAGGAGGCAGTTCGCCGCCAGCTCACGTTATGCAGATCATATCACCAGTGGTCTAGTACCTTGGCCTACAGTGCACACATATGCTCATGTCAGGATGGGTCTGAATCCAGCCCATGCCTGCAGACATACCCCAGCGGCGTCCCTGTGGTGGAACGAGCTTCCCACTGCTGTCAGTCCCACAACTACCTTTCTTCCACCGTAGACTGAAGACCCTCTTCAGGTTACATCTTGACTGTCCCTCTTCATCCCCACTACCCCCTGTATAGTTTATCTACTGTAAATAAACTTCTTCTAGCATTGTGACTGCCAATGGCCCCTGGTCCTAGCATATATTTGTTTTTCTTCTGATGACTGATCTTTAGACAAATGTACTTGTTATAAGTCGCTTCGGATAAAGAGGTCTGCTAAAAGTAACCTCTTCTGCATACTTACCTGTCTCTCTCCAATGTTTCTACCCAACAAAGATGAAAAATGTATGAGTTGGACTGCCCAACTCCCAAAAAAATAACCTTTAAAACAAAGCATTAAGGCATAACATTCAGCAATCATTCAAATGAAATATCTAATGTAAGACAACGATCTGTTTGAGAAAATCTCCCAGGATGGGCAAAATCTCATTTAACACGGATGGCAGTATTACGGGCTGTTGAAGTGTGATGCAGAACCACTACATGAACGAAAGTTTAGTTCTGAGTAGGTGTGGACTCCAGACAATAAACATCACAAAGTTGAAACAGAACAAAAAGAAACAATCAATTGAGGTTGCAGTTTTGTAAAGGCAAATGCAGGTTGTAAAAAGTAAACAAGGAAACAACGGTAAATGGCATGAACGACAAGAAGCAGTAAGGCAGAGTGGAACGACCTGTAGCATATACAACAGCATGAGCTTAAGGCACAGTATACACACAACTACACAGGCACGACGGTTTAACATGGCAGCTGAACTTCATTTCCCTCTGTTCTCTTTACACACACACTCACACACACACTCACGTGTGCACACACACACACACACACACACACGCACACACACACACACTCCTTCAGGCTTGGGTTCAGTCAACAGTCTTGGTTTCCTCGTTCTTCTTCTTCAGGATGGTGAGCAGGTTCTGGGACATGAAGTAGGGCCTCTCTGCAGTGCCGTCGTTACGTTCCAGGTCCTCCACTGTCACATTGGGAGAAAGGAGGAGATGAGCCAGGATAATAACACACACACACACAAACACACAAACACACACCAACCAAAGCTTAAAATCTTCAGAATTTGTTCTTGGAGGGTTTTTTCATAAAGCAGGAGTTGGCAAGCTAACTTCCATGAATGCTCTGAAACAGTACATTTAGTCATTTCTTATTCATAACAAAAGATTATAGCTGGGTATGTATTAGTCCTGTTCTATGAAATATTATATTAACCCTCTCTCCTCCACTGTGACTGTGCTGACAACATACTGTACACATGAGAATAGAAACTCACCGTTCTGTCTTCCTCCCAATGTCCTCTCATATGATATTAATATATTTACACCCAAAAAGCTATTTTGTGATGAATACAATGCAACTTTAATCAAGAACTGCATCCAACAAAAGCAAAATGAGTGGAATGTATTATACGTGAAAATACTACTTCAGTTACAACGTTCACAATGTGACATATAATATTAACAGAAACACTAATAAAACATTGAGAGGTTAGTGTTAGTTTCAATAAAGCACTCGGTAGGCGATGTTAACATCATGCAGCACAGAAAGGGGAAGAGATAGATAGATAGATAGAGAAAGAGACAGACAGAGAGAGAGAGAGAGAGAGAGAGAGAGAGAAAGACAGAGAGAGAAAGACAAAGGCAAGTGGGGTCAGTAAACAGTAACAGGGCTTGCAGATCTGAGAGGTCAAAACGGTTGCGTCATGGCAACACAATCACAGCAATTATGCCAGTCCAAAATACCAAGGCAAGTAGGTGGCGTTCCAATACACTGAACCCAAACACATGATCTTGGCTGGAGTAGAGCCTCAATCAATACAAGACGTAGCAACATAAAGAATTGCATACATAAAGTATTGTATATTGTAACTGCACTGTACATAAATGTTATTCCATTGGAGAAACAAACAAAATCTATTTTCATATCAAAGTTTTTTTTTATATGAACCATCATTTGGTGTCAGCTGGTATCAAGGTAAACAGCGAAATGTCACCAGTAATTGAGATGTTTCTTTTTGACTGTAAACATGGCATTAGTGTATGATTCATAATGCATTGATTTTTAAGACGATACCTATGAACAATAGTAGTCAGGCACGGGTTCAGCACTCACAATTTCTACGGATCCTCACAATATAAACCGACACTGTCTAGAACCGACACGAACAAAAGAACACTATTTTCGAGCTACAGAGATGCACTGGGCTTAGATCTGCTTCAACCATTACACGAGGACCTTTGCTAGAACAAGCTACCCTTATAATAACCCTGTGGGGTAGCTATGCATGTGGCAAATCTGCATTTCATCCGGTCATACCTTGACCAAAGTCCAAATCACAAAGTCGTTGTAGGTAACTTTAGCACTGTACCACACGGCACACAGGTTATGAGGTTCACCCCATCACCCCATCCCTCACTCATCCTTATCCTTTAACCATATCTTGCAGCTGAACTACTCCTGGGGTGTGGTAGGAGGGGGTGTGGTAGGAGGGTCTCCCTCTTTGGGTTTCTCCTCTTCCACTTTCTTTTCCTCCTTCTCTTCTTTCGCAGGCTCTGCGGACGGGGCGTCCTTCTCTACGGGCGTGTCCACCTTCGTCACCTTTTCTTCCTCTGGTTCCTTCACTTCCGGCTCTTTAACTTCCGGTTCCTTCTCTTGAGACTTCTCCTCTTGTGGTTCCTCTACTTCAGTGGTTTCCTTCAGGGGTTTCTCCTCTTCGTGATCCTGTTTGAGCACATCTTGGTGTTTCATTTGGATCTCTCCACCCTCCTGCTGTTGGAGAGGTATTTCCTCCTCGACTGTGACTTGGTCGGCTTGCAGGGATTCTTGTGTAGCTGCCGTAGGCTGCTCTGCACCATCTTTGTCGTCTTCCACTATCTTTGTTTTGGAGAGAATCTCGTGGAGCTCCACAGACATGAAATATGGCCTTTCTTCAGACCCGTCATTTCTCTCCAGGTCCTCGCCTTTTGAGTGTGTGTGTGTGTGCGTGTGTGTGTGTGTGTGTGTGTGTGTGTGTGTGTGTTTTATGAGGTTAATGTTTCATTGATTGGGTTAGTGGAAAAAATACAACAGAACCAAAAAGTGTGGAAAAGGAAGGAAGGCATGAGAATAAAACGTGAAGTGTGAAAGAAAGAAGGGAAGAAGGGAAGAAGGGAGAAAGAGACAAAGAGACGAAAAAGTCAGAAACATGGCAGGTACAGTGTAAAGGGAATCTCAGATAAAGGAGTATTTCAGATTCGGGGAAAGTTGTACGAGTGATTGAAATTGGCACACAATGAAATATTTAATTCAATTCATTCATAGTTTCAATGGGGGGGGGGGGGACGACGGTAAATAGAGTGTTACTCACAGAAGCAGAGGAAGAGTGTGTCCACACACATGGCGTAAACGCTGAAGAATCCATGGGCGATGAGATAGGAGCCTACCACCACGGTCTGGGCACAGAGGCACATATAGTATAGTGTTATCAACATGTAAACAACCTACAATGGTATACGTTGATATGAAATGTCTATAAGAGCTATTGAAGCACTCTGCCTCACCAGAATAGGAACCCAGTAGTAGTTGAGAGAGGGGGCGGTCTGCTCTACCGCCTTGATCCTCCCGGAGAAGAAGAAGAACGAGCAGATTCCTGAACAGAGAGGAAAGGCTTATGATTTGAAGGAAGTGAAGTGTAGTGGTTTATATCATGTTATACTGAGAAATGTAAGTCTCTCTACAGTTTGGTGAATCTAGCACTCAAGGAAGGCCCATTTCCTTCCTGTAAGGGATGGGCCAAGATCTGTGGCGCAGTGAATAATTCTGACTATGGACAGGGCCCATAACTAAAAGATTTGTATAATATGATTGGTTCCCAAGAATAGTGACCTCATGACCAGGGACAGGTCTATAAAGATGAGTCGCACCCATCGTTGGGGGCTTCCTGCTTGCTTCTTGCTTATTGGTCTGCTCATTTATCTCTGCCCTCATGTAACTTGGCTTAATAAAAGGCCTCTTTGGAGACAATTGATCTAAGCTCTTTGTGCTTTGTAAGTTCTACTAAATCTATTAAGAATCAATTATATCCACGACAGAAGGCTACAGTAGCTGGCAAATATCAAAGATGGTGTACGACGATGAACTTTACTAAAGAGTGCTATTGATCAAGTTTCTCTGCTTGGTTTCTCTGCTTTTGTTTCTATAAATGTCATAACCTTTTGGTCAACCTTTTTTGAAGCAGTACTGATAGTGCCGTGTGATCAATAAGGAAGGAAGTGTCTATCTCATGTCTTTGCTATCTAGAAAGTGACGGAAAGTATTAGTGATGAAATATACAGTATACTACATATATATATATATATATTAGGGATGGACGGTTTCCAATTATTGAAACCGAAAAACCGTCAGAGAGTAAAACCGCGGTTTTCCGGTTAACCGAAAAATACATTAAAAAAAAAAAATGTAAAAAAAAAAAAAAAAATTGTAAAAAAAAAAAAAAAAAGGAGCGCCAATTTCAAATAATTGAGCCCTACTGCTACAATACACTCATGTCGAACACCATTAAAACACCGTAAGCACAGTCGCAACACATTTAGGCTACTTAGTTTCACAAATATAAGTGGAAAGGCAGACTTTTGTAAGCTACACCATACATGAAAACACATGAACACTTAACACACCAGCTCCGCTGATCCAGGGTGCACGCCTGCACGGAAGATCATCTCTTGGAACAGTGTCTTCATTGAATGAACTGCTTTCTCAATATCTTGGTTCTTAGACAAAGTTTCAGCTGCTGCTCAATGTATTTAAATATTTGAATACTGCTCAATAATCACTGAAATATTAGACTTAGAATTATGCAGTGAACATACTTAAAGCTTTTCATAAAAACCACATGCCGCGAGACTGACTCGTCCTGAACTGTCGTAAGTCAATCAACAAAGAATGCCCCATCAAAATAAAAGTGCCCATGGTAGAGCTGTCAAAATAGAGCTTTCAAAATAAATGTACTAATACAGATAGAGATAAATACAGAACTACCTTTGCGTCACTAAGTGACCGCGTATCTTCTGAGACATGCGTTCTGTCATCACTTTCAGTAGCGCCTTCACACACAGTGGCGCTGTGCACAAACACTCTTGATCCGTATAGCTCTTGTTTTATTATATTGTGGTTTAGTAAATACTGCACTTGGAGTTACATTCAATGCATGATTTGTGCTATAGAACATAAATAAAGTTTGATTGATTGATATCAAATCAAATCACATTTTATTTCTATAGCGCATTTCTCACAAAAGTGACCCAATGCGCTTTACAGAGAGCAGCGAAAATGATCTTATTAAATGTAAGCGAGTAATTGTAAAAAACCTTTCCTATCTACCAATAACTGAAGGCAACTATCTTTCCCCTAGAGTGATTCGTTACCCTTAAATATAATCCCAATTAGATATTAATCCTCAGTTATTCTTCACAACTGACCAAACCTCTCACTCATTGCGTGGCAGATTCAGACTGTATCATTGTTATTTTCACACACGACAAACATGTGACATGTTCCAGTTTTATTCTTATTCTATTTTATTCTTCAAAACAAAAACAAAACAAAAAAAAAAAAATCCGGTTTCAGACGGTTTTGATAAAAAACCGTTTCTATTTTTAAAAACCCCGGTTTTCGGTTTAACCGAAAAACCGTCCATCCCTAATATATATATATATATATATATATATATATATATATATATATGTAGACTCAAGCCTCACTTACCCACAATCCCAACAATGAGGAGCTTTCCCAAAAACAGCAGGAAATCAGTCACCTTGTCCAAGACAGCCACCCTGTAGTGAGAACAGAGAAATTAATTGTATTGAAGTCAAACAGATGGACCAACTGACTTTTTCCCTAGAAGCCGAGATGAAATCATTGTAATATTCTCCAGCAACGGTCCTAAAGTGTCAGAGGTTCGACACTCACCTGACGATGTTCCTCATGAGGAGGAAGAAGGCATCTCTGGCTGAGGGGCAGAAGCTTTTGCCGTAGATCGCGATCTAAAAAGCCATAGGTGGTGTTATAAACAAATACATCATTCAAGGGTCCTCAGTACAGAATCTCTCACATTAGTTCAACTTCATCATTAGGCTTAATTAAGTCTCAACCGGCTGTGTTTCTTGTTCGTTGTTGTAATAATATAATATACTGCTAGCTATGTATATACTGTATATTTCTCCACTGATTTTTTAATTGTATTTGAATTTTGTAACTGTTTATTTTTAAATTTGTTGTATGGCGAGTTTGGCGACCTTGAGTGCCTTGAAAGGCGCCTTATAAAATAAATTTATTATTGTTATTGTTATTATTATTATTATTATTATTATTATTATTATTATTATTATTATTATTATTATTATAAATGTACCAGCCAAATTCTAATGATAATTGATCTTGTATTGATTCAGTGGCGTTGGTCCACAGTCACACACCATGATGTAGGCGTTCCTGTTGAGGAACTTGATGAACTTCTCCAGGCACCAGAAGCAGCACTTCAGACAGCTGAGCATGAATCTGGCACACTTGTTCTGGGCAGCTAGCGGTGGAGGCACAAACAACAACAGACCAGAGAGAACATTGGCCTGGCGTTAGAAACATTATTCCTTACATTTACGTTTTGCATTTTAGACATTTAGCACAGACACCTTCATCCAAAGCGACTTACAACAAGTACATTTGTCTAAGTAAGAGAATCATCAATATATCAGTCAATATCAGTCAATATTAAAGTCCATTCATTCATTCATAAAGTCCATTCATTCATTCATTCATTCATTCATTCATTCAACGTTAAGAAAAAACTAATCTATGCTAGGACCAGGTGCCATTGGCCATCACAATGCTAGAATGAATACTTAATATAAAAATATTAACAGTAGAGAAACTGTACTGAACTGCATATCCTTATTGTAATTGTATAACTGTATATCCTTATTGTAATCCTTATTGTACCTGTATAACTGTATATCCTAATTCGATAAGGGCATTTTTTTCAGCATCACACTGCATCAGGAATGAATTGAGGAGTATTGACAGTGCATTTTTGCCTTTGACCTAAATAGGCGACATACTGTATATATGTGGCAATACAGTGGTGAAGTCAGTGACAACATTGTCTCACAACATCTGGTTCCTACAGGCCACAGGAGAACGTAACTCCTCCCCAACAGGAAGTAACAGCTTTGCACAGCTAGCAAGAAACTCAACAAAATCTCACCTTTGAGCTTGTGGTCCAGGTACTCCAGGACGACCCTGATGACCTGGACCAGGGACAGGATGAGGGACCCGAAGGCGAGGGAGCCAGTGTGGTACCTGGGCAGATGATCGTACATTTGAACAACTTAGCAGACACTTTTTATCTAAAGTGACTTACAATTAGAGACTACAGGGACAGTCTCCCTGGAGTAACTTGAGGCTAAGTGCCTTACTCAAGGGCACACTAGTGGTGGTGTTCTCAGGTGGGATTTGAACTCATGACCTTCTTACTCACTATCCACTAGGCCACCACTACCCCTGACGATTAAGAATAAGAGGGTCAATGAGAGAGCAGGGAATGTGATAGAAGAACTCATCATAAGGGTAGGGTAAAAGTATATCTCATTACTCAAAGCAAATCAGTTTATATATGCAATAACTTGCTATCTCTTTGTGACTATTGACAAACACACACACACACACATGCACACACACACACACACACACACAAGAATTTTACTCTCACTACACATCTCACGAAATTGTGTAATGTCACATAACAATAAACTTGAAACTTGAAAATTAAAAACACACACACACACACACACACACACACACACACACCACCAACAACAACAACTCTAACCTGAGGGCCCGGCTGAGTGAAGAGAAGATGGGGTAGGCGGGGATGTCCTCTGGCTTCTTGAAGGCCCAGTAGTAGGAGGCGAAGGCGCCGGACAGAGTCACCTGACCCAACGCTGTGACAAAGTTGGCACACCAGAAGAACAGGAAGACGTTGTAGAACTGGAACAGGATGAGGTATTTGTGGTAGTAGGTCTCTCCGCCGTAGAAGGCAAACAGGCACTCTGCGTCAGGGCACACCGCTGTTATGTTGGTGGTGTTGAATGTCTGGAAAAGAGGCACAAAAGATTAGCACTAACGTATTTATTTATAGACATTGAAAAAAGGTAATTAGGTCAGATTCACTCATCACTGTGGGCCTCAATGTGCATGTGGAACATTTGTAAAATTGGGGCAAAGTCGGCATCTTTACCCTAGTGTTTATGATAGATGTAATGACAAATAATCGCAAGTTGCAAGTATTGTTTTGCTCTGCTCAGCACCACAAACTGGGGCTCCCTCTATGTACAATTACTAACGTGTCACTGTGGTAGATGTGGTAGAAGACTGCAACAAGGACCTCTAGTGGTGACTCACCTCAGGGCTGCAGGTGTCCCTGGAGTACTCACACGGTGACTCGGTGGTGTTGAACACTTTGTAAACCTGTTCGTTGGAGGTGGAGAGGAAGCTGGCCCAAGCAGTCAAGGAGATGATCACAACACGTGAACAAACAACTAGTAAAATACTACATTTATCTGCACTTCAATTTGAATGGATACATGTACTATCACCAACAACACCTACTGAGTCATCTAGTCACACTTTACAATTACAAGGGGACGTTCGTTTTGACGACAAAGGAAGGAGGCATTATTGTTATGGACAGTTGAAGGATACACAGCAGTGATACCCCAGTAGGCGATCACCAGGGCCAAGAGGGCAAAGGTCAGCAGAGGGTAGAACAACGATGACATCACGTGACCAACAGCCCTTTATAGGGAAAAATAAATAAATGAAACAACTGGTTATGTCACTGAGAGAGCCATGTAAGAGATGCAGAAAATCTTATTACATTTCCCATAATGCTGATTTGATGTAATAGATTGCATCAGACTGGGATTAAAATATTTGCAATCCTCTTTTTTCTAGTTTGTTTGTGCTGTGCGCCTGCGTGCTGTGTAGGGTAGTGCCTGGAATGGAACGAGGAACGGTGTCGAACACGTGATCTATATCGACTGATACCTAAGGTCTGTGTGTGCCTCTGGGAATAAATACAGTACATTAGTCATCATGTCTCTCATCTCACGTCAACCCAGTGCATTCTGCACGTCTGTTATACAGAAGCAGTGATGAATATCCTGTCCAAGCACAGCACACCTAACGGTGTGACCTGCTGGCCTCCCTGATCTCCTCAACCCCACTACCCTGCTGTCATCAAAGGTTCTCTACTACAAATAAACACATTTTCCAAAAAAGCCTTCCTTCTTCTACCATTATGTCTGCCAATCAAGCATCGATTACTTTTTCTTATGATGACTGATGGATAGACGGTTCACTTACTTAGACAAATGTATTTGTTTGCGAGTCGCTTTGAATAAAGGCGTCTGCTAAATGTCAAAAATGTAAAACGTAAATGTAAGGAATAGTGTTTGTGTTTGTGCCATGTAAATAGCGATGAGGGCTCTTTTCCTGAGACGGATCCTAATACATCCCCGCCCACCCAACACCTCCCACCCCCCACACCCACACCCCAACACCCCCTCCCCCCACACCCCACCCACCCATCACCTGTGCTACTGACAGAGAGGCAGACGTCTGTGTGTGTGTGTGTGTGTGTGTGTGTGTGTGTGTGAGTGTGTACCACAAGTCATGACAGTGTTGTAAGTCTAACACAGTGGTCCCAGGGGTCTGACCTGCTGGCCTCCTTGATGAGGGCGATGGCGATGAGGACTCTCTTCCTGAGGAAGATGAGCAGCAGGAGGATGACCACCTCCACGATGGCCAGGATGATCACTAGGAGATGGAGATGGTAGGGGGGGGGGGGGTCATTAGAAAGTCCATATGCTGGGTTCCTGTGTGGCCGTGTGTGGGTGTGGGTATGTGTGTGTGTGTGTGTGTGTGTGTGTGTGGTGTGTGTGGGTATGGGTATGGGTGTGCGTGTGGTGTGTGTGGGTGTGTGTGTGTGTGCGTGTGTGTGTGTGTGTGTGTGTGTGTGTGTTGGTGTGACTCACCGAACGCCAGCCATGTCTGCCTGATCTGCAGGTACACGCCAAAGTCTGTCTGCAGCCCCAGGTCGCGGATGGTGACATCAGCACCAGGTCCCCCCTTGAGGCTGCGATACTCCATGAAGCAGTGGAAGATACCTAGCAGGCCATCACAACGTTGTGAGTCGTCAGAAACAGTCACAGATATAGTAAGTAAGTAAGTACAATTTATTTGTATAGCACCTTTCCCAGACCAAGGGTCACAAAGTGCTTTACATATAGAGAACACAATAAAGAAGAAACATACTAAAACATAATAAAAGAGCGAAAGTCATAGCAGGTTAAAATAGGCAAACAAGTGAAATTAAGAACACGTAACAGACAACAGGTGTACAACAATATCAACAGGACACAGAAAGACAGGCTTTTGGGGCTATCCAAAAGCCTGTCTATACAAGACAGTCTTTAGCTGTTTTTTAAAAGCCTCGGCCCGAGACCGCTGATCTAAGATCCAAGGGAAGAGCATTCTAAAGCCTGGGAGCCACGGTTTGGAATGCTCTATTACCCTTGGTCTTCAATCTGGTCTTCAATATAGTGAGAACAGGTTGAAAACACCACACATAATCTGACAATGAAGTTTATTATCCAAGGGTTTTGTGAAAGCTAACATGGCACTACGATTATCTCTCCTCCATGGCAAAGAATGGATCGAAGATTATGCTACAACGTTTTTGGGAAACTCACCCGGAAGGTAGTTTGAATTGTATATCGTATACAGTCATGCAGTCGTTTTCTAGCTAGATAAGGAGAGAGGGGCGGAGTCATACCGTATCCGATGACCAGTATCACCAGGACGATCATGACCCAGACCATCACGCCGGCCAGGTAACGCAGGAGGACGATGAAGATGAGGCTGACGATCATGGCGATCACCAGACCCCTGGAGGAGGTTAGAGACGTCACATTCAGTCCACCCGCCACACAGCATAACATCTTGTACACCTACTGCACTTTCCACACCATGGAGAGTCCTATTCTGCTTTGTGTTGTAAGTTCACCACCAGAGAAAAGGTAGAAACGTTTCTAAAATAGAAAAAAATCGGCCTATCATGAAATAGCGTACATTATACCCGCCCCTCTTTAACCTTGACTCTACAATATCTCCTCAACAGGAAACCCTCCCCGATCTGTGAACATGAATGTTTGGATTTCCCGACATTGCATAGAGAGGCCTTACATTTCTCTCAGTATATTTGATATAAAACTACAACACCTATAAAATCTCCTCATGCGGCCTTTGTGTTGTGTAAGTTCAGCGTCACCTCCGCCACTACAGCGACTCACAGTAAGATCCAGTGCCAGGACTCAGTATAGTCCTCAAAGATCCTCATGGCCACCTGACGAGCCTCCACCACCACGTTGGACTTCCTGCAACCAGAACAAGTCCACTTCATAACAATAACAACAAGTCCACTTCATTATTATTATTATTATTATTATTATTATTAATAATAATAATAATCATTTATTTAACCAGGGTAGTCATATTGAGACAGTAGCCTCTTTTTCAAATGAGCCCTGGCCAAGAAAAGCAGCACTTAATTAAAAAGACACCACATACAGTATAAAAACATACAATATACAACAGAAAATAACAACAGAAACAGTGAGCAGATACCCTAACCACATAGATAACCTCAGCACATTTGCATGTATGATTCAAAGTCTCTGTAACATACAGTTTAAAGTCAGAGAGTTCATAACAATAACAACAAGTCCACTTCATAACAATAAAACAAATCCACTCCGCGATCACGTTATACATACTGTCATGCGACTATCATGCGAAATACTATTGGCAATAGCTTAGTTCGTAAGTGTCGAACTGAAGTTTAGCTTGAACTGCAGTGAAGCTGGGTTAGTGCTTACTTGGATGCTTCCAGGAGATCCGTGGCGTTGACATTTTCCCCCTCTCCGTTGTCAAAAGTGGTCTCGTTTCCCACGATGACCTTCCCACCTTTCATGGTGCTCAGCGCTGGGAGACACCGACGGGTGACTGGAGGGAGAGAAGAGAGGGAGAAAATTAAAAGGAGGAGGAGAGAGAGGGGAGAGGGCAGATAAACTCCCTGAATGATGACTTTATGATGGTGTATGAATGATTACTGTATGATAATCACTAATTACTGTATGATTACTATTCACCTACTGTATCACAACATCATCACACTGTAATACAACTTCAAATACTGGTTGACTCACAGGCTTTGCTGGGAATGAGCATGGAAGGACACAGGCCGTCCCTCAGGATCTCTGGGACACTCTGGAGAACACACACACATCAGGGCGGACATAGAAACGGAATGGGAAGAGTAGAAACAGGACATAGAAACGGAATGGGAAGAGTAGAAACAGGACATAGAAAAGAGTAAGTAAGTAAGTAAGTAAAGCTTTATTTATATAGCACCTTTCATACAAGAAATGCAGCTCAAAGTGCTTTACAATAGAAATAAGAACATAAAGTGAATATAAAAACATATATAAAAACATATACATGCATAGAATGAATATAAAAGCAGGGGAAAACACTAAAAAGAAAAGGTAAAGATCATAAAGTGAATATAAAAACATATATAAAAACATATACATGCATAGAATGAATATAAAAGCAGGGGGGAAAACACTAAAAAGAAAAGGTAAAGATCTAACTTTCATATCCCTTTCATCTCCCTACCTTACACAGTCTTTCTGTACTTCCCACTGGCTTTCCACCAGCACCACTATGAAAATATTTACTACCACTTGCCTAATGGCAAGACTGGGCTTTATTTTATTTCCACACCAACTTAAGTCCTTTGCTTATGAAAATATTTACTACCACTTGCCTAATGGCAAGACTGGGCTTTATTTTATTTCCAAACCAACTTAAGTCCTTTGCTTATGAAAATATTTACTACCACTTGCCTAATGGCAAGACTGGGCTTTATTTTATTTCCACACCAATTTAAGTCTTTCGCCTATGAAAATATGTACTACCCCTTGCCTAATGGCAAGACTGGGCTTTATTTTATTTCCACACCAACTTAAATCCTTTGTCTATGAAAAATATTTACTACCACTTGCCTAATGGCAAGACTGGGCTTTATTTTATTTCCACACCAACTTAAATCTTTTGCACACCTCTTTCAACTAGTCAGTCTGTGTACGTGAATATAAGAGCAGGGGAAAACAGTAAAAAGAAAAGGTAAAGAAAATACAATAAAAAATAATTTTAAAAAGGGCATTTAAAGTGCAGTAGCTGGCAAATGAGTAGTAGGCAGGTGCAGATGAGCTAGTTGAAGGCTATATTGAAGAAGTGCGTTTTTAGCTTTCTTTTAAAAATATTTAGTGAGCTGGCTTCCCTGATCTCTAAAGGTAATGTGTTCCAAAGCTTTGGGGCATAGTTGGCAAAGGCTGCGCTCCCGATCTTCTTCTGACTATTGCTGGGAACCTCTAATAAACCTGCGATAGATGATCTTAGTGTTCTTGAGGGCACATAATTGGCAAGGGAATTAGCAATGTACTTTGGGCCTCGCCCATTAAGGGCTTTGTATATAAGGAGGAGGACCTTAAACCCTACATGTTACTGGCAGCCAGTGCAGAGTAGCTAGGACTGGAGTAATGTGCTCTCTCCTCTTGGTAGAAACAGGACATAGAAACGGAATGAAAAGCACTTCTTACATCATTGTAAACATTATTGCAAACATCCATCATCATCAATGTAATAGACAGTATGTTGTATAAGAACTGTACACGTAGCTTCGCGTACACGTAGCTTCGCGTACACGTAGCTTCGCGTACACGTAGCTTCGCGGTCCAAAATGTCACTCACCATCTTGGAGAAGTCCACTCCTTCCTTGCAGAACTGTTTGTAGTATTCCTGGTTCCCTTTGTTCAGGTAGGCTTTCAGCAACGTTGTGTGCTCCGTAGGACATTTCTCCACACATAACTAAGTGCCCAAATAAAGCCAGAAAAATGTCATGTTCAAGCCAATCAATAAATATTAAGTCAAGAAAAGCTATCCAAGCAAAATCCAATCCATTAGAACGTGAAATTTGAATTGTTCGGGAAACCGTAAGTACGTGGTATTTTATGGGAGAGAGAAAGAGGGAGTGAGAGAGAGAGAGAGAGACGAGAGACAGAGAGAAAGAGAGAAAGAGGGGGGGAGAGAGAGAGAGAGAGAGAGAGGAGAGACAGAGAGAGAAAGAGGGGGAGAGAGAGAAAGAGGGGGGGAGAGAGAGAGAGAGGAGAGACAGAGAGAGAGAGAGAGAAAGAGGGGGAGAGAGAGAGAGAGAAAGAGGGGGGGAGGAAGAGAGAGAGAGAGAGAGAGAGAGAGAGAGAGAGAGAGAGAGAGAGAGAGAGAGAGAGAGAGAGAGAGAATCGAGTAACGGGAAGAGAACGAGAAATAGACAGAGATGAGGGCGTGGTTGACCTCTGACCTGAGTGGTGGGGCACTGGAACTCCAGCAGCACCAGGGGGCTGGCGCACTTCAGGATGTTGAAGTAGAACAGGAGGGGCTTGTTCCTGTGGAGGGGGACAGGGCACTTTAATAGACCAATGACAGAGAGAGGCAGACGAGGAAGTGATGGGAGAGTTGAGAGGTTGATCATTGGAGGTCGATTATAGCTTAACACCTCGTATTGTGTGTCATTCGTTATGTGTTTGGTGGTTTGGTGTCGTGAAATTAGTGGTTGTCCCCTTGGGATTATGAAGTCATTGCCATCAATTCAAAACAACACTTAGTTAGTTAGGGGGAGAGTCAAAGGGCCTTACTCCAGGGGGGTTCCTGCCTGGCCGCAGAACTGGCCTCTGCTGTCGGTGGGGTAGATCACCTTCCTGGGGTCTCCCTGAGACCACGCTGGGGGAGGAGGAGGACAACCATACTGGCTCATAACAGAATAGCACTTTATTTGTCCATTGGTCACAACAGAAATGTGTGTGTGTGTATGTGTGTGTGTGTGCGTGCGTGTGTGTGTGTGTGTGAATGTGTCCACCCAGACAACAGACACAAATCCAGATTACACTTGGGAGGAGCCCCCTGATCTGATCCCCCACACTTCCCCCCCCTAGCCCCCACAGTGTAGAAGGACTTCACTGGAGACTCACTTACCCACGATGCCCACAGCGAAGTAGCCCAGCAGGGCGAGGATGAACAGGATACAGCAGAGGACATCTGTGCAGCCCCTAGAGACCACAGAGAGAGAGAGAGAGAGAGAGAGAGAGAGAGAGAGAGAGAGAGAGAGAGAGAGAGAGAGAGAGAGAGAGAGAGAGAGAGAGAGAGAGAGAGAGAGAAAGAGAGAAGGAAGTGACAGTTAACTGAGCAGAGTCTCTTCTTGTTTAGTTTAGTTGATTAGGATCCCCATTAGCCCCATGTTGCTACTCCAGCCAATTACTTTTCCTGGGGGCCACACTTTACAGTATAGAACCGTGATAGACAAGTTATAGACATGAGTAACACAGTTACAGACCTGATGCTGTGTTCAGTCATATAATACAGCATATAATACACCAGTAATAAGGCCTCGGTAACAAC
This sequence comes from Nansenia antarctica, assembly GCF_963989245.1. Classification (NCBI taxonomy): domain Eukaryota; kingdom Metazoa; phylum Chordata; class Actinopteri; order Argentiniformes; family Microstomatidae; genus Nansenia; species Nansenia antarctica. The sequence goes on along the minus strand of NC_137675.1, from coordinate 23,085,300 downwards.
ACAGGGGTCAACAGCCATCTAAGCAGAGAGTGAGACTCATAACTTACCTGTTATGGATGGGGCCTTTGAAGGTAGGGTCGAACTTCCTGGACTCACCTGTGGACAAGCAGAGTTGAGTATTTAGTATTTTTGTATTTATTCAAAGGTGTGTGTGTGTGTGTGTGTGTGTGTGTGTGTGTGTGTGTGTGTGTGTGTGTGTGTGTGTGTGTGTGTGTGTGCGCGCGTGTGCGTGTAGGGGCGGCTGTGTGTGTGTGCAAGTGGGTGTGTATACGACAAAAACACATTTTCCATAACAAAAGGATTCCCCCGCCAGGCTGATGTGTCTGGCAACCTACAAAATGGCTCCCTGGTGACTTAGAGCTCCCTGTGGACATTCCCAGGAGCCATAGTAACACCTCGACGACTGTGAGGCAGCAGCATAGCAACCAGCCAACAACGCTTTTCAGCACTGTCTTCAAGACACAACGTACAGTCCAAATGTTCCTAGTAGGCTACATCAATCAACATATCTTTGTCAGCTTGTGAATCTTCCAAGAAATGACTCATGGTATAGCTGGTGTGTCGACATCGTATTTCCTGTTGCATCTATTCTTTTGAGAACGACACAGATACTTTTACAGACGTCAAAAAAATTGTTTAAAACACTTGATAAAAGCATTACGTTATTTGGACACCCTGTACTTAAAAGCCCAATGTGAAGATTGTTTGAGCGTGTTGTCGAGCATGATACACTGCACTGTCAACATGAGATATAACGGAGCGTCTCTGCCAACACAAGATAGGAGAAACACAATATGGCAGAACAGCTTTTTTGATTGAACACCATCTGAGAAAACAATGAGGGTGCTGGGATGCTCCCACTGTAAACAATGGCAAGGGATGTAAATACTTCTGGGCTCACACACACACACACACTTGTTGCAACTATCCAACATAGTGTACCATACAATCCCCGATAAACCCCACTTGGCAGCATATAGCATTTGGTCCATCTCAACCATACACGATCAGGTGAATATGAAACCATTCAATTAGTCTAAATACCCAGGTGACTCTATGACACCAACAAAACAACACCATAACTACTACGTCTACCCTACTACTTCTAGCCTACGTCACAAACAAAAGTAGAAAAAGCACAATTCGACCATAAGGCGATAACAGTACCAGGCTTTCGCTGTTGGTCTCCCGCCTTTGCCATTCTCTCCAGACGCTTCTTCTTTGTCCTTCTGGTGTCTGTATTTCAGTGTTATGCTATGTTCATGTGGTGGCTGTATTTCTTGGTTGAACTGTCTGGAGTGTGTCTAGAGCACCATTTCACTTCCTTCCTCTGATGCAGCAGAATGAAACCGACTTGCTGCGACGCTCACGTCAGAAAGAGCTCTACCTTCCTCATATGCTCATAGTCTTTCTATATTCTCTCTCTCCTTCTACTCACTCTCTTCATTTCTCTTGCCTACTCTTGATTGGGGGCTCTTCATCCTGGGAATGGGTAGCACACAGGAGGGTAGGAGTGTAGAGGAGAGGACAGGTGGCACGACAGTATTGTCTTAATCCTCAGAGCCTCTCAGTACACCTCTCTACTCCCAAATGACTTTGTTGACATTTAATTCAGTGGCTTTTTTAAAGGCATTGTACACAGAGTCCTTGAATCTATTCTGCATCTAGAACCCTAAAATAGAAATAGGTGTAGGCGGAAACGTTGGGGCACAAAATGAGGTAAGGTAAAGTGAGCACTTGAAATGGGTGTGTGTGTGTGTGTGTGTGTGTGACACAACAGCACTGACACGCTTCATCAATCGGCACACCAAACCGCTGCGCGTTTCCTTCCTGCCAAGGGGATGACAGTCACAACACACCACCCACATTCAGTAATGCTGAACACATTGGCAGCAAACATGCACTCACACAGAATGCTCACACAGTACAGTATGCCCTCTCTTCTTCTTCTGTCGTCTTACAGGATCAAGTACCAGACGAGCTTCCTCATTCACTACAGCACTACAGTAGAGGACAAATGACTAACTCCCCAATGAACTTTGAACCATAAATGTCCCTTAAAAAACAAAACCTACAGGAAGAGGATCATTCACATGACGCTGTTCTCATGTTGTCCCTGAAAGATGGGACTGTTGGAACGTTCTTGCTGAACTTCCTGTTTGTACGCAGCACCTTATTGATGTAGGCCTATATGCACTGTGAGACTGACCTAGTCTCTGATCCCTAAATGAATAGCCTACTTTCACAATAAAGACAGTACACACATTTCCAAATGTGTTCAGACAGACAGTGTTCTCAAACAATGACCGGATTGTCGACATGTCGTATGGTCAGCATACTCTGACACACCCTGCATGCATCATATTGATACGAGGCGTCGGGAGTCAGATGACGTCTGATGCTGAGCGGTGATAAGAACATCCTACATGTTCCCTGGCTCATGCCACCTTCCCTCCTCCACAGCCATGTGATATACCCGCATAGTACAGAACATGCTGTGGGACAATACCGGGCTTTGAGAGACAGACAGGCCCTGTCTACAAACAACCCAACCACCGCTACTCCCCAGCGTAGACACTTCTGTGGATCTGTATAGGCAAAAAAAAAGACATAGATACGGCAATCAGATTTGCCCTGGGTGGGACCACCGGCAAGCAACGGTCCTTCCTCCTTCAAATCAAATCAAATCAAATTTTATTTGTATAGCGCATTTCTTACAAGATGCAACTCAATGCGCTTCACATACTGACAGAGCCGCAAGCAGGCAAAAGTAAAAACCTGTACACTATGTAGCCAGGAAAATTCCCTTGCAGCCCTCTACTCATAGAGCGACTACTAACCAGTATGCCTACCCCCCCCCCCCCCCCCCCCCCCCCCGGGTGGTCCTTGGAAGACGCTGACTAGATCTGTGAACCATCTCAGGGACCGGTCAGCAACATCCCGCGGCCCGGTGCCGGTCCACGGACAGGGGGGGGTGAGAAACACTGGGCTTGAGTACAGGGTATAAGGTACTAAGATGTTTATGTTTAATTGTCACTCCGGTTAGCCTATACAAGTACAATTGTGTGAGATGGGGGGGTGGGGGCTCCATTGAGGGTACATTAAAAAAATGTACACATAGAATATAATAACAAAATATAAGAGGCAAAGAGAGAAAACGGGGCTTGTAAAGATGGCTGGGCTTGTGAAGACAATAGACCCCCTACGCCGGCTATCATAGCGCTGGTTCCTGGGTCGGGCCAGAGGCTGTCTGAGTGAGAGAAGGAGAGGGAGTGATGTCATAATGGATGTGTTCCACTCAAGGGCCCTGAGGGATTATCCAATGACCCCCCTCCCTCCCTGACCGTGTTAGTGGCCAGAGTGGTTAGTGTAGCTACCCTGCTATGCTCCAACATCGATACGCACAATGCGATTGGGGTGGAACACAATTATTTATGTCTGTTTCTCTATGCACAAGGCACCAACTTCTGCAGCTGTGTAGGATTAGGAAGAGCTACAGATCCTGGAAGATGGCGGAGGAGAGACCTCCTTTTTGGCAGTCTCTAGAGAAAACGCATCACAGATTCCTGGATAGTGCGAGCAGGAAAGGAGGAAAAGGAGTCAGTCCAACTTGTTCTACTTTTTCTGAAGTGCCTCAACTTGCAGGGTGCCAAATCGAGCACACATCTTGCTGAACGCTCTTCTTCTTGCATTCCCTTACATGGCCCACTAGGAGCAACTCAGCACGCATGCACGCACACAGACACACACACACACACACACACACACACACACACACATCTGTTTGCAGATGAACTGTCAGCCAGTGGCAGTATGACAAAGAGTCATTGTGAAGCAACACACTCTCAGACAGCGTGTGTGTGTGTGTGTGTGTGTGTGTGTGTGTGTGTGTGTGTCTGTGCACTGACTTGAGTTGACTCTGTATCCTCTTGACTCACTCTTTTGAGTGGGCACAGTAGGCAATGAGCAGGTCTGGGCAAGCTGTCGCCCTGCGTCTGGCATTTCCCCATCCAGCACAATGGCCTACTCAGACCCTCATGAATGAATGAATGAATGAATGGTCTTTATTGTCATTGATATGATATATACCTGTACCAAACAACGAAATTTGGGAGGGGGGGCTCCCCTGGTGCTAGGAAAAAAATAACTAAAAACAAGAAGGAAAAAGAGCTGGTTTACATAAATAAAGGCTATGTACACTATCCACTATATTATACTATACAAATAAAACACTGTGCTGTACTCTATGCTATGCTATACCTATTCTAACAGTTCCTATTCTCTGAACCTTATGTACCCTAGGGTTGTCATATTGCACATAGTGTTATTGCACATTCATTTAAAGTGTCGCAGTTTGCAGGTTTGAAATGTACACAGTTGTGTTTCAGTATTTCACTTGATTTCAATCTAGTAGCTGCCATCAATTTGTCTAGATTGTCCAGGGCCTAGAACCTAGGTCTTTGCTGTGTTCAGGGCCTGAATGGCCCTGGGGTAGAAGCTGAGCTTCAGTCTGTTTTTCCTTGCGAACATGGTCCTGAACCGCCTGTTCGAGGGCAGCCGAGCAAAGTGTTCGTAAAGTGCTCATGAAGGGAAGGTAGCTCTGCCATCAGAGAATGATGTACCGTAGATGTCAAACAGCTGACTGAAAGCCAGAGCGTTCATGCTTTTCCCAGTTTATATGAGTTTTTGTCCTTTAAGGCCGTATGGGGAGGGGAGCAGAGGAAAGAAGGGGTAAAGGTGGTGGTCCTAGTGGGTAGTGAGTTGGGCTGGTGATCAAAAGGTGGAGTTCAAATCCCACCTGAGGAACACCACCACTAGTGTGCCCTTGAGTAAGGCACTTAGCTCTAGGTTACTCCAGGGAGACCGTCCTTGTAATCTCTAATTGTAAGTCGCTTTGGACCGTCTGCTAAATGGTAAAACATTTTTTTTTTTAAAGGAAACAGATAGCTAACAGGAACGTCACAAGGATACTGCAATTCAGGGTTCCCTAATCTTAGCCAATGAGGATGTTCCCAAAATGCAGGCATTGTAGAGGCCTACTACTACTACTACTACTACCAACAACAACAACAACAACTGTATTGCCGTCCACTGTCTTTTGATGAAGTGGTATTGATTTTCAATTGCAGAGCTATATAGCGTTATCAAAAGGCTAACGCTAATGCTCTTGCCAAATTGCCAATACTAGCCTATGTGGTTCTCAGTCCAGGTCTGAAATGGCCTAGGCAGCTACATGTCTATTCTCACAGGAGATAACATGGGGATTAAGGCAAGAACAACATGGGCGAGGAAACGCCATGACTCAACAGTTCATAAGAACAACAACCCAGAACCCGCCGCAAATACCAGTTGCAAATTGCAGCCATAGAGGTAATCGATCTCGAGACAGAAGTGACATGGGTGACACACATGCTTTTATATAGCCATATACGTGTATGACAGAGAAGAGAAGGTGTTCATGATGTCTTCTCAGTCAAACACATAGGCCTAATGGTTATTTTACATATTGAGTCATGAAGGCTAAGCAGTTATTGACATATCAATCAGTGCTAGACTAGTCCTATTCAGTGAATTTAGGTCACATTTGGTCAACAAAACAATCATCTATCACCCTTCTGTCTGTCTGTGTGTGTGTGTGTGTGTGTGTGTGTGTGTGTGTGTGTGTGTGTGTGTAATTACCATATGGCACTTAGATATTGGCACATGGGTACACGTGTGTTGTGACATAGATTTTTGCCAGGAAAAAACACAAACAGCTTCTGTCTCTAAATTAATGAAGAAACACAGCGTGCACAGCGTGCCTTCATGCCTACTAGGTCTTGGACTTCATTATTGATTGTTTTGTTTCAGCATTTTTCTCATGTATACATATCCAATAACAAGGCCGGCGGTGGCTATGGGCAGGGGTGGGCCCAGCCCACCCAAACCTGAGTCTTGCCCACCCAATCAAAAGTTAAGAACATCATTTTTTTTCTGTATTGTTGATATTCCAGAGGAGTGTTTGAATGTTTAATGTCACATTTGTATTTACTGTAGGTCCATATACTGTGTAGAGTTTAAGCAACGTAAAACCACCATCTCACCACAGACCATTTCACTCCCCCCCCCCACCCCTGCCGCCCACCCATACAACATCAATGGTCCTTCCAAGGTGTTGCTTCTGGCGCCGAGCCGTTCCAATAATAATAAAGGCATCACATCACAATATTGTCGCCTTACGTGCCTTAATCCTTATTCCAGTAGATGACAGGACTAGCAGTGAAAGTTCATTAACAACAAACCTTATACCACCGATGTTCTAATTGGAAAAAAGGCAATTTCGGTCATGTAGATAGTTAAAGTACATATTTTCTGTGCGGTGAGCGTGAACTGGCCTAAATAGGCCAACGAGCACTAATTGTTCATTAGGACATAGCGTATTGAAAGATGCAGCAGCCAGCTCTAGCTAACGGCCGGTTCATTAGGGTGTTTTCAATGGAAAAACATGACTGGTTATTTTGCACCCTGATTAGGATGTTGTTGACAAATATTTAAAGATTACTCCCAAGTGAACCCAGCTTGAAGATGAGGATGAGACTTCAATCTCTTTGGGACCCATGCGGTCCCCACCCATCATTCAGTCATTGTTTCCATTTCTTCCACCCCACGATCGGAAAAAAAATAAAGAAGCGAAGAGATTATGCGAAGAAAGAAAACATTTCTTACCATATTTTGGGTCGGGATTCTTTTCCTCTAATTCCATATTTGACTCCTCTGGCTTCTCTCTGCTGCTGATCAAATATTGGACAGCACAGTTACCATGGAAATGTCGGAGAAAAAGGCATCAATAACAGTCAACGATTCTCATTCGCCGTCCAAACGGAGCGTATTGTGGACAGACCATCCCAAACCACGATACATTCCTTGCCACGGGTGAGAGAACAGGGAGCCAATAAGAAGATGAATACGGATGACTGACAGCTTTGTCAGCCAATTAACTTGGCCTATATAACGGAGCGAAACAATTTCTGTCTTGCCGCTACTTCAAAGGAATGTGAAGAGGAGGGGTGCTCCGCTCTGTTTCTAGCTCACTAATGAATCCAGACCCAGTTATTTTTTGCCAAATCATGACAAAGAGCAATTTGTCTTCTAAACTATTAATTGAAACGCTTTTTCCCCATTTTGCACCGCAGGAAGGAGAAGGTGGGGCTTTTTTGTTAGTACAAAATCATTCACTACTAAACCAGCCTAACCCTCATGAATGCTTTTAATGTGCCTTTAGGAAAACGGGCGGAAACTTGCATAGCCTAGGGACTCTCTTGATGGATACTGCCTTTTTGTTTTGTGGAATGGAATATAATCGTTCAAAAAATACACTTGATATAATACAAATGTACAATAATATAGACAAGTGTAGCCTATGACACATTCATGCATACAGGATCTTTGTATATCATGTTAGAGATAGTGAGGTGTTACTAAGAGAAATAGCAGACACATTGCCACAGCAACAGTGTTGTATTACATCACACATGGGTAATTGTGTCTGGTCTGACCTTCCCTGTTCCTGCTCACTGGGGTGTCATGTGGATGTCCTAGACCTAGACCATGATTCATCTACAATCCCCATAAATAATGAATCACTTTGAGCTTCTAATATTTGTTTTCTTGGTCTCTGTCCTCCGTCGGGTAATCGTGTGTGCCTATATTGTGCATTCTGCGTGTTTTACAAGTTTCCACTTGCAAATTAAGACGCAAAGGCAATTGGCCTGTCATCACTATGCTGGAATCAGTTAATATGCAAACAAACGCAGTCAAAATCTCTTTATGCAAACCTTATCTGGATGAAAATACTGCTGACAGAGACAGTGGTGTATTCCAATGGATACATATTAACATGTAACCTTTATTTATCCAGATTAGTCTCATCGAGATAACATCTCTTTTTTCAAGAGAGACTTGGTCCAAGACAGCAGCCAAGAAAAACAATATATAATTTAAAAAATGAATAGATATATAGATAGAACCCCACAAATTATACAAATGCATCTCTCACAATCAACTGCAATATCAAATCAGTTATGTTCATATTGTATACAGGAAGGTAAAATACATTAATTGAGAGAGAATACTTTGAAACCTAGACGTGACATGATCTTTTACACTGTTATGACACTGACCACAGACCACACTTGGTATCCCACCAAGTGGCATCTTGTGACAGCATCTTGTGACAATAAACCATGCTGTAGAGTTACAGCAGGGCCAACAGTGAGTTTCCAGAAGGGGGCGAGGACAGAGGACACAAGGAATGAAGGAAAGACTTTAGAGATTTGGTGATTCAATGTTTGAAGGTATGTCGTGGGTGTTGGCCTACTCCCAGCCTCGCTGACTGCCTAGGATGCACATGGAACAGCATGATCAGCACCTGAACATACCAATTGTACAAGACGGTATAGTTATTATGCAATAAAAAATACCTAATGGTTTTTCAGTCATATAATTAATTTGAATAAACATAACCAGCAGTAGGCTACTGTGTGTCTATACGAAAATGTTCCAATCGGGACATGAAAGTGGATCCTATCCTATCTTATCCTAAATAATTATAGCCTACTTGTTCTTTTTTGAAATAATAGTGTTGAACATGTACTTTGGTGCTGTAATTGCAAGGTATTTAAATAACAATTGCCTTTCCATTACTGTAATAACTACTTTGCATGGAAGCCACACATGCACTTCTTGAATAACCTTCTCCTCCAATGGGTTTTGAGAAGGAGGAGGTGAAGAGAGGACGCGAGGATTCAAGGAAAGACATCATGGTCTTAGGAAAGATAGCCCGACTCTGTCCACATTGATAGTGTAGGTGAAGCAGCCAGAATGTCGTGCCAGAATGACTTAAGACGTTTGAGATTCAACCCAGGTGTCAATCCAACCTCCAGTAATGTCCATGCAGATGTCTGTGACTCCGCCTGTGTGACCATTATGGGTATCTGGCTGTTTGTCTGTCTGGGTGTTGGGGTATTTGTTGGCTGGTACACTACTTGCACGTCCGAATGGATTTTCATGGGTTTACCCTCACATGCATACACACACACACACACACACACACACACACACACACACACACACACACTCTGTCTGTCTCCATGTCTGTCCTGTATGGTGGTCTGATTGTCTAATTGTTAATGCTCTCCCCTGCTGAAAGTTAAGAGTGTTCTGTTACTGTTCAGCTCTCTGTAGAATGTGCTAGAACATGCCTAAAAGTCACATATTGTAGGGCAGAATGGTTATTGTGTGGAAAGTAGATACATATGGATACATACTATATGTTTCTAACCCTAACCCTAACCCTTTAATATTATTATTTCTCTTGAATGTGTCTTTACTCTATGCACTTATGTAATTAAATGTGTTGTAATTGTTTTTCTTCCAGACAAACTGAAGTAAACTAAGGCTCTCTGAGGTGCTCTCACACACTGCTCTCCAACACCCAGAAATGTGCTGCTGTCGCTGCATCCAAAGCACTGGGCACAGCGTCCCCAGATCACCTAGGTATGTTTGAAAGGTTTATGACATCGTCAGATGTGAATATGCAAAGCAGTGGTGTTCTCCATTTGCGCAGATGACTTTGAAGAGTCTGTAATCAACATCAAAACCTTCAGACTTTGTTTTGCATTACTTCTACATTTCAGAAGCTGACGAGGTCAGCAAGACGCCTGCACAAGCACATACAGTAAGTCTTGTTTTTTTCTTCGCGTTGAACTCATCAACCTTCTGTACTACTCCACCATCCTCTTCATAATATATTATGAAACCACACGTGGTAGCTAGGTGATGTAATCTTTTGTTGTTTTGACCCTCAGCCAAGGTGGTGTTTAACTGGCCTGATGCCCTGGACCTGGAGGCCAGCTGACGGAGGAGGAGGTGATGATCAGAGACTCTTTCCCTACCTAATGCCAGGAGAAACTCATGCCCTGTGTTCTCATGGCCAACGTAAGCAGAGAGCAGGGACGCACTACTCCTGGCTTGACAGGAGGTCTCCTCATGTCCAGAGCAGAGAATCTGAGAAACATTTCAATATATTTCCCTTTCTAATGTACATGCTGTACATTTAAAGTACAGTATATCACCTCATATACTATGTATTAAACCTCCATTTGAAGTCATTGTTGAAAGTGAAATAAGTCATGCATCATTCTGTGTGTTTCTTCCCCACCTACACAGATTTCCATCGTGAGATTATCTCAGAGCTGGGGGTGTTTTACGACCAACTATCCATGGTAAACAGACCGCTGTTCTGTTCATTATGATACAGGGCATTGTAAGAAAAAATGGCATACCGGTTTATACAGGTCATACGTGGTCATTCTGTGATAAGGTCCCAGTTAGAAAAGGCCTGTCTGTCTCTCTCTGTGTCGGTAGCCAAGGGAGAGATCCTGGGCTGCTTCTGCCTGACAGAGCCCAACCACGGCCGTGACCCCAGGTCCCCAGCTGCACAGAGACCAAGGCCAAGTCCAACCCCTCCAGCAGCGCCTCCAGGATCAGCGGGGCCAATACCTGGTAAGTGTGAGGTCATCTAAGAGGATTAACCATTAGGCAGATAAGTCAACACCACGCAGGCTTAAGTTGTATGTGGACTATTAGGCTAGTACAGCAGGTACATTCACTGTGAGGATTCACATGATGGGAGATCATCATGGGAGCAGCAGACATCATTCACTCTCAGTTATATTTGATTCATTGTTCATTTTAAGCGTCTCTCGTGAATTCAAGGGCCGAGGCCTATGGGCCAATTAGAAAACGAGTTACAGCATAGTAAGTGGGGTAGGTTCCTACTATTTCTGTCTCCACCAGCCTCCCCTGATATACAGATGCTGTAACTTCACACCAGCTGACAGGGCACATTCCACCCTGTGGGTGTAACATTAAGATAGATGGTATGTAAGCTGACTGAACTTTGAGAGCTTGCCAGCAGACAGTCCATAGACCGTTATGTCTCCAAGCTTAAATGCAACTATTAAACTCCTTGTCCTTGAAAGATGCTGTATGACCCTTAGCTCTCTACCTTTTTGCCCTTGCCATGTCCGTAACCACACATGCCAACCAGGTGTGACCAACTCTGACTGAATCAAGCGTGCTAGTCCTGGGCTCAATCAAAAGCTTACTCTCCAGGAAAGGAGTTGACCATCCCTGATATAAAGCTATTTTTCTAATCACATATTCTCCACTTCAGAGAGAGAGAGAACCTTGGAGTGATCCTGGATAACCGACTATCCTGTGCGGAGAACATTGCAGCAACGGCTCGCTCCTGCAGATTCCTCCTCTACAACATCAGAAGGATACGACCATTCCTTACCAGAGAGGCAGCGCAACTCTTGATCCAGGCACTGGTCATCTCCCGCCTGGATTACTGCAATGCACTCCTGGCTGGGCTCCCCGCTTCAGCCATTAGACCTCTGCAGCTCATCCAGAATGCTGCTGCCCGGCTGGTATTCAACCTCCCCAAATACTCGCATGTCACCCCTCTCCTTCGCACCCTGCACTGGCTCCCGATAGCAGCTCGCATCAGATTCAAGACCCTGGTGCTTGCATACCAGGCAGCTAAAGGGACAGCCCCTGCCTACCTGAAGGAAATGGTAACCCCCCAAACCCCTGCCCGCTCACTCCGTTCCTCCACCTCGGCTGGCCGACTGGCCCCACCTCCTCTACACAGCAGTCGGGCTGCCCGATCACGTCTCTTCACAACACTGGCTCCCCGCTGGTGGAATGAGCTCCCCACGGCTGTCAGAACGGCAGAGTCACTACCCATCTTCCGTCGTAGACTGAAGACCCATCTCTTCAGGTTACATCTTAACTGCTCCTCCTGAGACATCTTCCGACCCTCACCACTACGTCTCCTAAAGACACCCGCTTTCCCCTCTACTGTGTCCCTAGAACTTCTATTGCCCCCATTGTACTGTTTCTCAGTTTCTCCAGTAATTATTAAAAAAAAAAAAATATATATATATAATAATAATTTAGTAGAAGGCGATAATAGGGAGAAGGTTTTTCCTCCTATCAGTGGCCCCGGGCCCGAGCTAGAGTACTCTTCCTGCAACGAATGGTGGACTGCTGATTCACATGCTTAGTATTCAAATGTATTGATTGTAAGTCGCTTTGGAATAAGGCGTCTGCTAAATGCCAAAAATGTAAAAATGTAAAGAGAAAGAGAGAGAGAGTGCACATAGATACATACACACTGACCCCTGTCCTGTGTCTGTGTGTGTGTGTGTGTGTGTGTGTGTGTGTGTGTGTGTGTGTGTGTGTGTGTGTGTGTGTGTGTGTGTGGGTGTGTGGGTGTGTGGGTGTGTGTGTGTGTGTGTGGGTGTGGGTGTGGGTGTGTTCCTCAGAGCGGCCCATGGGATGATCTCCATGATGAAAATGCTAAAACTGCCATCCCCCTTTCCATCTCTTAATGAACGTGGTATTACTGCTATTTAAACATTTAGTTTTGCGCATATTGAGTAAAATACTGTGGGCGAGGAGGGGGCACGCACACATGCAATGACATTTTTACCACATTTAAGTCACTGACACTGAAGTCACTGACGCTGTGGGGATGCTAAAGTTGTCCCCATATGATAAAATCCACCATCCCCCCTGATTTTCTATTACAACTTGAGTACTGCATACAAGGGTAGGTAGAAGGCTAGATTACCATAGGTAGACCATATTGTGGATATGGTACTATTTATTAGTAGTAATATGAATAATAATAAAATAGTTATCTTCTCTTTTTAGTAGTAGTAGAAGTAGTATTGTTATTATTATTATTATTATTATTATTATTATTATTATTACTAGTTCAAGGATTTAAGCAGAGGAATATGTTTGAAGTTTCACAAAGTAGAGATCATGAGTGAGAGACAGAGACGATGATGAGATTGAACCAGTAACGAACGGTAGCAACGGTACTGTTCAAGTGTGTAGTTGTGCACCATGTCCGTATACTGGAAAATGTGGTATGCTAATGACCAGCAGAGGTCAGTAGTGTCCAAGTTAAGACAGACTGTGGACATATCTTGACTTTGTTATGTGTCAGTAAGTGTATCAAGCACAAAGAATGCTACCAAAGCATAGATTCTACATTATCGTCAGGCTACATATACCACAGGTCATTCCCAGAGATCTCCCCCACTGTCATCAATACCTCACTGATGTCTTCCAGGAACCAATGGCAGCAAGCTACCCTGCAAGTGTGCCGGCACACTCATTGGGAGCAATTTGGGGTTCAGTGTCTTGCCCAAGGACACCTCGACAAGTGGCCAGCCGGGGATCAAACCGCCGAACTACCAACCTTACAATCATTAGATGCCATGTCTTAGGCTTTTGAATTGTATGTGCTGTACAGTAAGAGCTGATTATGTCTGTGTACCTGCATATTTGATTTTGTGTTTGTTTATACTGTATATATCGTGTTTTGTAATGTGTTACATGCTATGTCTTTTATACAGCTGCAAAACAAATTGACCAAGACTGGTAGAATAATGTTTTCTGAATCTGAATCTAGCATTTCCCCATAGGAAGATACTTAATTTCCATGAAAAAAAAACACTAGATACAGTCCTGCGATTTATCTTTATATTTAAATGTTCACTCTATCGTACAGTAGCTACAGTACAGTATTCAATCATGACATTGGAAATATAGGCTAGTCATACTTTTGTGACAAAGGCACTATTTTTTTATTAATGAAAACATTAAGCTGAGAGAGAGAGAGAGAGAGAGAGAGAGAGAGAGAGAGAGAGAGAGAGAGAGAGAGAGAGAGAGAGAGAGAGAGAGAGAGAGAGAGAGAAGCCTCTGAAGGTGAATAGCAGAGAGAAACTTTTGTCAGTCCCCCTGTATAGTAGTGAAAGGGTACATTGGGAGTGGGGTCTCCAGTACAGAGGGTAGGATGGGTTTTTCATTGAGCCAAACAAACACTCACACACACACACACACACACACACACACACACACACACACACACACAGGCACTGACGCAAGGCTTGCTCCTGACTTAAGGGAGAGCAGTACTGTGAAGGAGTGGGATATCTACACAGCACCGGCTAATCAGGACCAGGTGTGGGCCTTCTTGGGGTGGGGGGGGGGGGGTCATAGGGGGGGTCATAGGGGGGGTCATAGGGGGGTCATAGGCTACTATAGGATTGTGCTCTATCCTCCAGTACAGAGGCTAATCAGTCACTGCTCTTATGGCTGAATCAAGCCCTTGTTGAGGCCTGACAGGGCCTTACTGGCACCACGCAGCTCGGCGCTGAGCTTAGTTCAGCTCTCCAGGACCTCCGACAGCTCCGCCAGCTTAGCCCCCATGGCGTGACTGTTGCCCTCGTAGGTGCTGTACAGCGTGTGATCCTTCATCTGCTGGCAGATCTCACACACCTGAGAGACAGGAGAGCACAGCACATGATGAAACATGATATTTTTTTCAACTAAGTTTGAACATTTATTTACATCTTTCGGGAATAAAAGTCAGAACATTTTGATTGGTTGCACTGACTTGTTCCCACTTTCACCAGCTACTGTCACATTATACACTTTTAAGGATGAAGTGAGATCCCCAGGGACAGGATAGCACACATAAGACATACACACCTTTTCTTTTTTTTCTGAGTGGGGCAGTCCCGCCCATATTTTTCATTTCATTGGATAGAGACAGTGAAGATAGACAGGAAAGTAAGGGGAAGAGGGCATGTCAGCAGGGCATGGGCCAGATTCAAACCCATACCGACATGGGCACTGTAACAAAGATTGCATTTGTTGAAAAAAGAGGAAAGAGTGCATTTGTTGGATAGAGGATTTCAATTGTTACTGTATATATGTTGATATATGTGTGGCCCATAACCTAATCGTTAGTTAGGTCATTTGTTCATTGATAAAAACAGAAATGCATTTTGATAAACTGATAGAACCCATGAGGGAGCCAGTGTTAACCCTTTGATTAAATGCTCATCTCCACAAAATATATTCTACTATCATTGTGGTCAAAGATACAAATATATGACTGTCTCTGTGCTCATTGGATGTGCAGTGACTCAAGGTCATCACTGGGCTGGTGTCAGAGTGAGGATGATGATGATGATGATGATGATGATGATGACTTGGTACAAATCCAATAGGAAGTTCACAGGTGAAGGCCATTGATATTCTCCTTCGTGACTCTGCACCACCATGCTAAAACAATTGAAATCCTCTATCCAACAAATGCACTCTTTCCTGAGAGAGAGAGACTCCTTCCTGTGTATCTTTTTGAAATTGAAACCATCTGCTATTGTACAAGTTAATTACCTACGATGTCAAGGGCGAGGTCCTTGATAAGGTGGCCCACAATAGCATAAGCAACTGCAACCACCACCACCACAGCCATTCCCAGGTAAATCATCGTCTTGGGTAGTTGGACAATGTCCCTTGAGGGTGGCTTGTATTGCACATAAAGCTTATCTTCGACCACATATTCGAAGAATTTTCCTGATTTATCTGTGTAGTTAAACTTCTCCATGGTTCCCATTGTATAGACATCCACTGCTTTGGAACTGCTGTAGGTTATATCATGAGGAAATGACTCTGCAATAGCCAATGCCCGCTGTTTGATTCCAGAGTTGGCCTCTCTTAATCCAGCATTTGAAATGAGTCAGCGTTGCAGACCTACATTCACAGAGTTAGTGAGATTAATGAAAAGGTTAATGAATTGATTTCTAACGTCAACCAATTGGCATAGGCTATAAGTCATTCCAATATGTAAGTGTTTTAGGATGACAGACAATTCACAATTCAGTCTATCTTAAAGTAGGCTAGAAATGGTAATTTATCAGTTGCAACTGAACACACATTTTGATTTTAAATCAAATAAAAAATAAAAAAGTAATTTTAAAAGAAGACTGCAGTTTACCTTGCGGTTCAAGTAAATTCAGATGTCAGATGAAAGGTGGGAGTACAGCGGTAGAATCCTCGATTGGATGGTGCCATTTCATAAACATATTTGAATAAATCTTAGATAATATGTTGAACTGTTTGTTACCAAGCACAGATCATAAAGACAATCTTAGAGAAACATTTTACGCATAAATTGATTTGATCTCCGTGGACAGCACACAAGTGACCGCTGTCCACGGTACTGACGTAGGCTACACTGGCTCTGGAGAGCAGAGGCAGGTTTGAAGGATTAGGCTATGGTCTCTGATTATGGTCTACCTCCCGTCCTAATCAACTTCCCAGTTCCCACCATGTCAGTAAATACACTATGATTTAAATTGACTGAGACAGTCAAGCCAAAATGGTGCTTGACATTCAGTTGAATCAGTCATTCAATCCAAATAAATACACTCTGGAGCTAACTAATTAATTACTCCCGTCCACAAAAAAAAGTATTTACTAGCATGATATGACAATACACTCAGTCTAGTCTATCCGCTTGTTAAGTCGTGACGTATTTCCGGGGCCAACGTTGGCTGAGGCGCTGTCTTCGAGATGCCGAAATAATAATAATAATTAATTATATTTATATAGCGCTTTTCCGAGGCTCAAATACCCTGACAATATGGAGAAAACGGGAAAGTGCTGTGTCCCTTGTTGAATGAATAGATCCGAGTCTAAAAAACTATTAAACTGTCATTCTACCGCTGTAGTTCACAGGTACTCCGGTGCGGAGAATTTCTGATTTGGACTCGGAAATGGCTAAACGTCACTTTTGACGTCAGACTTAACAAGCGGGCTGGGGCTAAAGCAATAATCTGAATGATCGATATGAATGATTAGGCACCACGTGAGAGATTTCCCGGGGAAACGGAAAGCATTCGGGTGCGTTCGTAAATACGCTCTGGAAATCTGCATTCACGGAGAGCTTCTTGTCCAATCAAATTACTTGGTCCCTTTGTGACGTTGAACCCAGTGTGCGCTCCGGCACTCTCAGAGCGAATTTACGAACGCAGCCTTCGTCACGGAAAGCCTTCGACCCATCAAAAAACAAGACTAGCTAGAAGTTGTATAAAAGGTTATATAAACCGTCAGTTTATTTCGCAAAAGCGTAAGTATTTTTAATGACATTATACTCAAAAGTTTTTCTATAAACCTCTTACCATTGACGAGCGACGAGGTATTTTTTCTTTCAAATGAGCGGTGGCTCGCAATCTGTAGAAGGCATAGAGGTAGAGCTATCTAGCTGTCAGTACCAAACGAACATATGAATGAATAAATGTTCATGTGTTGTCTGATGTATGAGGACAGGCTGTGCTTCGTCTTTTTGCGTTGTGAAAGTGGACTTTAGCTTATTGGAGGTCGCAGCTGGACAGTGTGGAACAGGAGGATGTGTAGAGCGGGTGTCTGGCTGGCTAGCTAGCTTAGCCGAGTGCTGCATCAGATGTTATGTCTCACCATGTCGGCCTCATGCGTTGCTGTTCCCTTCTCAGTTTGTTGCCCCGGACGGATCATCGGAGGCTGAACACACAGTTTTAAATGTTTTTTTTGTAGAAGTGTGGTAGAATGGTTGTGTTGAACTTGAGTTGTGTGACCTGTAGAGGCCAGTAGAGGACCGTGTGGACCAGAACACTGATGGAGTTCCCGCAGCAGAAGCTGATCACCTATCCGCCGGGGGTGAAGGAGATCACGGATAAGATCAGCAACGAAGAGAGGGTCAGACGGTTGAAGGTAGGATGGACGACCTGTTGGCTACCTGTCATATTGTTTATATATATTATATTATTCTAGAACACTGATGACACAAGGCTGATTCTAGAACACTGTTGACCAGCAAGGTGGCGGCGCCCAGTGAGCAATTTTACGTTGATTAGACGTCTAAACAACGTCTAAATGGCCTGTAGACGTCTAGGCGAAATCGAGGCTAAATATACGCCAAATTGGAAATTGAAACAACGTCTATGTTTAGACGTTGAAATGCCGTTGAAACATAGACGTTGTTTCCCTGTCTATGTTTCAACGGCATTTCAACGTCTAAACATAGACGTTGTTTCAATTTCCAATTTGGCGTATATTTAGACCTTGAAATGCCGTTGAAATATTATGTTCCTGGAGGTACTGCAATACCAGGTCGATGCGTGGTGTGGACGGAGCAAGCCCCTATTCCATCTCCCTGCTCCAAAAATCAATTTAATATAACGTCCCCGGGTAGGGGACATATCAGATATTAAACTGATAAGAACAGATACACTTGATCTTAGCCAAAAGGCCGAGAAGCGATACCCGCGATGGTTTCGAGGGAGGGTACTCATTCTCTGGCACGTCAATGTAGGTCACGGTTTAACCACAACAATAGTTTCTATAGGCATTCCACTATATAATAATAATGGTATTAGTGGAATAGTGTTTTAACAATAATAATGTAGTGCCAATGTACAAAACATCCCCAAAATACTACTTTTCACTGTTCCAACCGGGAAATTCAATACGTCCCATGGTCACGTGGTAACCCGTCTCCAATCGTAGCGAAAGAAAGCATTTGTTAACCAAAATTACATTAACCGCAAACTGGAAATAATAACCAACCGGTTACATGTAGCAAAACGTAATGCGATTATTATGTGACGTTTTTTGTATTTAAGAAAGCACATTTTAACGATATTTCCTTTTAACGATCAGTTTCTATGGACCTCTTTGAATTAAAAGAAAAGGACAAAGAAGAATATGCCTGTAAGCAATGCGTTTGTATTTTTAAAATATAACTGGTCTTTCCTCTCATTCTGTGCTACTTGTTCCTGTTTAAAGTTGTTCATGTGCTTTGATCTTTGTTTGAAAAGCCACTGATGACTCTACAATGATAGACTCTCCTCTGCAGTCATCAACACCTGGTACTATGACTATTTTTCTATATAATCTCAATTCAGTTCATGTAGTGTGTTGCCGATTTGTCTTCCCAGCCTCATAGTCATAGAGTAGAGCGTAAGGACAATAGAATGGGTTTAATAACGGTTTTAATGCATTTGAGATAAGTAGAAAATATGTTTAGACACAGACCGCATTTATCTGGGTTAAAGGACAGCGACGTATAGACGCAATTTAAACCACCACTTCCGCATGAATAACTATGCTAGACTACATGGAATCTCAGACTAAATGACGGTCTGGTACATATTTTGACAATCTACAGGCGTTTAGGGTATTAATTTAAACTCAAAGTGCTGCTAGACTAAAACAGGTTTAGACACAGACAGCATTTATCTGGGTTAAAGGACAGCGACGTATAGACGCAATTTAAACCACCACTTCCGCATGAATAACTATGCTAGACTACATGGAATCTCAGACTAAATGACGGTCTGGTACATATTTTGACAATCTACAGGCGTTTAGGGTATTAATTTAAACTCAAAGTGCTGCTAGACTAAAACAGGTTTAGACACAGACAGCATTTATCTGGGTTAAAGGACAGCGACGTATAGACGCAATTTAAACCACCACTTCCGCATGAATAACTATGCTAGACTACATGGAATCTCATACTACATGACGTCTGGGACGTATTCTGACAGTTTAGAGGGGTTTAATAACGGTTTTCATGCATTTAAGATAAGTAGAAAATATAGCCGTAATATAGCTGGTCTATATTGGTTTATATTGTAGACGCGAGGTTGAAAAGACGTCTATTGCTCACTGGGCGGGGGCCCTTTCGCAAAGAGTCCGATGCGTTATTGACTTTGCGAAATTAGCCTATAGCAATAGCCTATAACTAAAACCAAATGGTAGACTACATCAGTAGAATGTATTATAAATAGAAAAGCACTTGCTTTATTTCTGTTCAAAGTGTGGTGTGCACAGCAGTGCGATATCTGTAAACATATCTGTAGACTCTCCGCTTAGGGTTGCCAGATGGGATTGAGAATTTCCAACCTAACCAATCTAAAAACGTCTAAATCCACCAAAAACCAGCCCATCTGGCAACCCTGTCTCCGCTGCATCAGAGTCTACTTGTTGCGCAAAATTGGCCAGGGTTTGTCAAATCCTTTGTTGGACATATAAAATAATATTCTTACCTTGAACAATGACCAAAACGTCCTCTCCTCCTGGCATTAGTCTGTGCGAAGTCCTTCACTATGTTTGTTAAGTCCAATTGACGTGCGCGCTGGCTTTCAATGCTGAGCATCGCTAGTCCGGATAGTCTGTCCTGGGACATGGTGCTTCTCAGATAGCTTTTGATAATTTTCAGTTTTGAAAACGATCTCTCTGCACTTGCCACTGTGACAGGTATGGTTAAAAAAAGCTTGAGAGCAGTAGCCACGTCTATGACACTGGGCAGGATAGATGCATGTCTCAGGAGCAGGAGCTCTGTCAGATCTTTGATTGAACCCTTTTCAATACGTTTTATTTCTGACCTCAGAGCATTTCGAAAGGAAAGAAGCTGTGATGGAAAATCAGAAGAAAGGTCATTATTGTAGATCAAGGCTAGTGTCTCAGCGGATGCGTGCAACGCATCATCCTTTGCCTGTATGAGTTCACTGGGATGTAAACAACGGAATCTCTTTGCAACTGTATCCATTCCTCTGAATCGGTGCCTGAGTTGGGAAACAATGGTGTCAATGCACACAAAAAAGACTCCTGCTTTAAAGCTTTCCTCTGGACTTGTGAGACGCTGATCCTCACTGAGTTCATCAAAGTGACGCTTTGTACGTCTTGTGCGCTTCTGGGTGAAATGACAGTTTGTGCCCCAAGAAGCTGCAAGTTCCTGTGCTGCACTTTTTATGTGTTCGAACTCACCCCTTAGCTGCGATAACGTGTTGCACGCCGTGCTCAGTAGGCCTGCTGCATTGAAAAGGTCCATGTCTTTCTTCTGAAGTAACTTAGACAACTATATTGATAGACTCCAGAATCTTTTCCTGCATCATAGTAATCATTGCGAACTCGAAGGTTTCAATTGACCGATTGATAAGTCCAGTGGCTTCTGCACGTTCATCTGGTTTAGTCGATTGAAGACTGATTTTGGTCAGTGCCTGTAAGATGTCAGCATAGCGAAATCGAAGCGCGTGAATAGCATCGTGCCTAGAGCTCCAGCGTGTTGGACAAAGTCGTTTTAGTGTTGGCTTAGAATTAAAATGGTTTTCCAACATTTCCCATCTTTTGATGCTCTGACTAAAAAAAAAGTAAAGTCTCTGGACAATGTCATAGTAGTTATTGATTTCTGCAATCGGTTGGCAAGCATCGTTCAACACTAAATTCAGATTATGTGCAGCACAATGTATATATGCAGCAGTGGGTTCTTTGTCGAGGATCCGTTTCTGCACACCAGAATAAATGCCACTCATCACGCTGGCTCCGTCATATCCTTGCCCTCTGCATTTTTTAATTGACAGCCCTTCCCTCTCTATCCTTTCAAGGATTTTTGCTTCTAGTCCTCCTGCCGAATGATCTGAGACATTCTCAAATCCTAAAAAACTCTCATTAATGTCAACTCCGGTAGCGTTGTCGTTGTCGTCTTTACGAATTGTGATATATCTGAAAACTTGACTGAGTTGATCGACCTTACCTAAATCCTGAGTAGTGTCCATTATTATAGAATAAAATTCGGCTTCCTTTATTTCATTAACAATCTGGTCCCGTACTTTCTGTGATAGCAACGCAATCAATTCGTTTTGAATTGAAGGGCTTAAATAATTAACGTTGCTTCTTCTATCAAGTAACTCTTGCAAAATGGGATCATATCGAGCTAACAACTCTATTACTGACAAAAAATTCCCACTGTTTATCTCACCCAGTTTCTCACGATGCCCTCGAAAAGCAAGGTTACAAGAAGCCAATGTCAGTGTGACGTCTGTGATCCTGGTTAAGACTTGGGTCCAAAAGCTAACCTGACGTTTGTACTCGCTATCAAGTTGTGCATCCACTGTAAGGTCGTTTTTCCAGGTATCGTATGCCACACATGCTGCTAGATGACTGCGGGACGATTCGTGTTTCTTTATTTTGCCTGAGAGGCCTTGCCAGTCATTAATTCCGACAGTCCAGGAGAGCTGGTGGGATGGGCACCTCCTATCCGCAAAAAGCCAACACGGTTCACAATAGACACGGTCCATCTTTGGAGAATAGCATAGCCATTTACGAGGGATCTTACAACCCATGCAGTTTAGACCGTTTGCAATAATAATCTTGTGAGAAACATCTGCCGTTTTTATCCCTCGGAAAGGGTCCCTCGGGTTTACACGATTCCAACTCAAGTACGGTCCTCTTTAGCATAGGATCCGTTAAATCCACTGGGAAATTGGCTCTGTCTGATGGATACTCATACTCACCTGTGGTCGTTGTTGCCTTCTCTAGATTAATAATAGCATCCTCAGACTCCTCGCCTGGTTGATCAGTGGGAGTTTCGCTGAATTTTGTTCCTTTTTATAGGAAAGTTCCCGTTTTTGCGCACCGCTGAGGTATTTTCGCTTGCTCATTCTCCTTGTGTCTCGCTGCCAAGACGTGTGACGTCAAAATCATGTTGCTATTGGATACGGCTAACTATGTATATATTTTTAAATATAGGCCTATATATTAAAATTAAGGTTGACACAATGAAGGACCACTTATTTTCTTTGTTTTATATAAAAAAATAAAATTAAAAAAAAGTTTGTATCCAATGTTAGGGGGCCCCCCTAGTGGCTGGGGCCCCCCCGCGGTGCGTCACTTGCGGGCCCGTCCGCTACGCCACTGCTGTTGACACAAGGCTGATTCTAGAACACTGATGACACAAGGCTGATTCTAGAACACTGTTGACACAAGGCTGACTCTAGAACACTGTTGACACAAGGCTGATTTTAGAACACTGTTGACCAGGGTTTCCGTTAGAAAAACATTGTGCCGGTCAACGTGTCCGGGAAGATTTCAATTTACCGGACAAACGTGAGATATTCCGGTCATCATATTAAAATATAATATAGCTGTTTGTCGCGGTGATTACTGTTGTGTAGCCTATATATGCCGTTTAATGTCTATTTCTCATCCGATACGATTAGATGCGAGCTATATAATAAGGAGGTAGAGGCTGCGTCTCAGGAGGTAGAGGCTGCTTCTCAGGAGGTAGAGGCTGCGTCTCAGGAGGTAGAGGCTGCGTCTCAGGAGGTAGAGGCTGTGGCGCAGGAGGTTGAGGCTGTGGTTCAGGAGGTAGAGGCTGTGTCTCAGGAGGTAGAGGCTGTGTCTCAGGAGGTAGAGGCTGTGTCTCAGGAGGTAGAGGCTGTGTCTCAGGAGGTAGAGGCTGTGTCTTAGGAGGTAGAGGCTGTGGGTCAGGAGGTAGAGGCTGTGTCTCAGGAGGTAGAGGCTGTGTCTCAGGAGGTAGAGGCTGTGTCTCAGGAGGTAGAGGCTGTGGCGCAGGAGGTAGAGGCTGTGTCTCAGGAGGTAGAGGCTATGTCTCAGGAGGTAGAGGCTGCGTCTCAGGAGGTAGAGGCTGCGTCTCAGGAGGTAGAGGCTGCGTCTCAGGAGGTAGAGGCTTTGTCTCAGGAGGTAGAGGCTGTGGCGCAGGAGGTAGAGGCTGTGTCTCAGGAGGTAGAGCCGCCGTCTAATGATCGCACGGTCTTCAGATTTGTGGTTCGAGCCCCGGCTGGCCACATGTCGAGGTGTCCATGGCCAAGACGCAGGAGGTAGAGGCTGTGTCTCAGGAGGTAGAGGCTGTGTCTCAGGAGGTAGAGGCTGCGTCTCAGGAGGTAGAGGCTGCGTCTCAGGAGGTAGAGGCTGTGTCTCAGGAGGTAGAGGCTGTGTCTCAGGAGGTAGAGGCTGTGTCTCAGGAGGTAGAGGCTGTGTCTCAGGAGGTAGAGCCGCCGTCTAATGATCGCACGGTCTGCAGATTTGTGGTTCGAGCCCCGGCTGGCCACATGTCGAGGTGTCCATGGGCAAGACGCTGAACCCCGAATTGCTCCCAATGAGCGGGCCGGCCGGCGCCTTGCATGGCACCTTGCCGCCATCGGTGTGGGAATGAGAGGCCGTTGTAAAGCGCTTTGGTGGAATAAGGCTCTATGTACGTCAGTCAGTCCATTTACCGTTTATTTACTTGACGATAAGCTGACGATATTTGTTGTTTTTTGCAGTTCCTGCTGCCAATCTCAGCACTTCCTGGATTCAGTACGAAGATTGTTGACTACTGGATTTCTATTTACCGTGTAACCCCTCCTCTCCTCCTCCCCCCCCCTCCTCCCTCCCTCCCTCTCTCCCTCCCTTCCTCTCTCCCTCCCTCCCTCTCTCCCTCCCTCCCTCCCTCCCTCCCTATCTACTCCCTCTCCTACTCCCTTCCTCCCTCCCCTCCTTCCTCCCCATCTCCCTTCCTCCCTCCCTCCCCTCCTCCTCCCCCCCCCCTACTTCCTCTCCTACTCCCTCCCTCCTCTCTCCCCTCCTCCCTCCCCTCCTCCCTCCCTTCCTCCCCCCCCTCCCCCTCCCCCCCTCCCCCCTCCTCCCAGATGGTGGTGGAGACATACATGGACATGGACAAGGACTCGGAGGAGGAGAAGCAGCAGTACCTGGCCCTGGCGCTGCACCTGGCCTCAGAGTTCTTCCTCAGGAACCCCAACAAGGACGTGCGCCTCCTGGTGGCCTGCTGCCTGGCTGACATCTTCAGGATCTACGCCCCCGAGGCGCCCTACACCTCCCACGACAAGCTGAAGGTCAGACCCTGACCCCTGCCCTTTATACAACCACCTGACCCTGACCTTTATACAACCACCTGACCCCTGACCCTGACCTTTATACAACCACCTGACCCTGACCTTTATACAACCACCTGACCCCTGACCCTAACCTTTATACAACCACCTGACCCCTGACCTTAACCTTTATACAACCACCTGACCCCTGACCCTGACCTTTATACAACCACCTGACCCCTGACCCTAACCTTTATACAACCACCTGACCCCTGACCCTGACCTTTATACAACCACCTGACCCTAACCTTTATACAACCACCTGACCCCTGACCCTAACCTTTATACAACCACCTGACCCCTGACCCTAACCTTTATACAACCACCTGACCCCTGACCCTGACCTTTATACAACGACCTGACCCCTGACCCTTATACAACCACCTGACCCCTGACCCTGACCTTTACACAACCACCTGACCCCTGACCCTAACCTTTATACAACCACCTGACCCCTGACCCTGACCTTTATACAACCACCTGACCCTAACCTTTATACAACCCTAACCTTGACCCCTGACCCTATCCCCGACACCTCCCACGACAAACAACCTGAATATTAACTAGAAGAATAACCTAAAAAGTCTCGCTCTTTCTAAGCCCATCACCCTGACCCCTACCCTCTCACCCTGTCCCCCTCTGACCCCTGACCCCTACCCTCTCACCCTGTCCCCCTCTGACCCCTGGCCCCGACCCTCTCACCCTGTCCCCCCTCCCCCCCTCCCTCTCTCCTCAGGACATCTTCCTGTTCATCACCAGGCAGCTGAAGGGGCTGGAAGACACCAAGAGCCCCCAGTTCAACAGATACTTCTACCTGCTGGAGGTGAGACTCACCTGAACACACCTGAGTAGCCACAGCTAACCCTGGCTAACCAACCCTGGCTAACCCTGGCTAACCCTGGCTAACCAACCCTGGCTAACCAACCCTGGCTAACTAACCCTGGCTAGATAACCCTGGCTAGCTAACCCTGGCTAACTAACCCTGGCTAACTAACCCTGGCTAACTAACCCTGGCTAACTAACCCTGGCTAACTAACCCTGGCTAGCTAACCCTGGCTAGCTAACCCTGGCTAGCTAATCCTGGCTAGCGAACCCTGGCTAGCGAATCCTGGCTAGCGAACCCTGGCTAGCGAACCCTGGCTAACTAACCCTGGCTAGCTAACCCTGGCTAGCTAACTAACCCTGGCTAACTAACCCTGGCTAGCTAACCCTGGCTAACTTACCCTGGTTAACTAACCCTGGCAAACACTGGTAGCATGCTTTTATTGCTTTTACACTTAAATTACAGAAAAAATAATGATAATGAGTTGTGATGTCTTGTTTGACCTTCTCTGTGTGATGATGTCATCAGAACCTGGCCTTGGTGAAGTCGTACAACATCTGCTTTGAGCTGGAGGACTGCAACAAGATCTTCATCCAGCTCTTCAAAACGCTCTTCTCTGTCATCAAGTAAGGCTGGCGCTGCTAACCATGCTAACCATGCTAACTCTTCATTCTGCCTGCTCCTCCTCTCTGGTGGAATATCTCCTCCTCTCTCTCTCTCTGTCTCTCTCTCTCTCTCTCTCTGTCTCTCTGTCTCTCTCTCTGTCTCTCTCTCTGTCTCTCTCTGTCTCTCTGTCTCTCTCTGTCTCTCTCTGTCTCTCTGTCTCCCTCTCTCTGTCTCTCTCTCTCTCTGTCTCTCTCTCTGTCTCTCTCTCTGTCTCTCTGTCTCTCTCTCTGTCTCTCTGTCTCTCTCTCTGTCTGTCTCTCTGTCTCTCTCTCTCTGTCTCTCTCTGTCTCTCTCTCTGTCTCTCTCTCTGTCTCTC